>NC_142521.1:10755000-10857500 GCF_964205215.1 Stylophora pistillata | reverse complement strand
AACTCTTTCTCAAGTTAAAAAAAAAATAAATGTACTTCACGTGCGAGGAAAAGGAAATCAGTTTGCGAGCGTAGAGTGTTCTTCTTCTGTTGTAATGATGACGCATCCTGGAAATATCAAAATGAACAGCGAGCAGAAAGAAATTTTGCGGCGGAGTCTTTATCCACTACTTTTTTTTCCACTGAATCTAGTCTGTTTTCCGTGCTGAGAATCGCAGAATGACAATTCCCCTATTACTGATCTTCCATAAAGAGTAGTGGCATAGAAATGATGGGCGCGAAAACATTTCAACGGCTCTCATCACTAATGATCGAGATATGACTGAGTTTCGAGTTGTCCAAGGTGAGACCTTCCAGAAATTGGCTTGCATAGCGGTAGATGCAAACTGGGAGGTAAACTGACAGCTGGCTTTTGTCTTTGGTGTTTCAAGTGCAGTATTGCATAAAAAGCTTTATCGATCCTTATCTGGTAAGAGGATGTACATCGACGTTGCTTTTCCTTTACATATGCACCTATGATGAAGGTTGAGTTCTAGAATTAGCTTCACTTCACATTTCTCATGGGAATAAAGTGCACACAATACAAAATTAACCCTATTGTTTCTTGTAAAAGAGCTGTTTTTTTTTTTTTTTTTTTTTTTGAAGGGAGCATGAAAGTTGCAAACAACCATGAGTTTATCGATTCTGCCCGATTTACTTTGCACAATCGACAGGCTTCATTTACAGAGAGAGAAGGAGCGAAGCAAACACGCAAGAACGAGCATATAACACCTTCCAACCCCCTACCCTCGCGTTCGTTTAACCCCCTACATCTGTTATTTTATGAGCGCACTAGACGGCGATCAGAAACAGAGTAGAAGGTCTGCGGGGAGACCAAGCTTTTTGAAATTTTAATGTCAACTTGTCAATGTCTGATCCCCTTTTTTACGATTCGTTTTCATGTTTCGCTGGCTGGCTTTTCGAACGTCTGACTAGTACAATGAAACCTCGCTGACTTGAATTTTTCTAAGGAAAACAAGAGACGCTTTGAGATACTGCCAGAAGGGTTCGAGTCATCTGAAAGTAAACAGATCGAAAATGTATTTCAAGGGAGATGGCTTTAAGTCTGAGTCGACGAGAGGAAGTCTGGGTGAAGTGAGCCGCTCGAGGTAGCGAGGTTCAACTGCCATTTTCAGGCTGCTCCGGCTGAGGGTTTTCTTTTGAATCGCAAAAATCACACAGGCAACCAGTCACTGCGTTCATCGAAAAGGAAAACCTGTTTACTACACACAACGACTTGAAACAAATATGGCAGAGCCTAAGGCACACGTTGTCATTTGATGCCACAGAGAAAAAGTTTCATAAATCTAATGGATCAATAATCATTTGCAAGTATAATCTGGTTGCAAACAATGTTACAACCTGTTTGTTTTCTGGTACTCAGACGTCAATTGCAAACAAGGAAATGGAAATTATGTTTTCTAACCTACACGTCATGCCAGAAGTCATTCAACCAGCTTAAGCAGAAGTCTTATTTACAAAACGAGATACTCCAATAACTTCAGTCGATCACCTTAAGGTGAACGGAGAAAACTTCATTGACTTTATATTGATTGTCGCGACAAGTAATGTTTTATGGCTTAAAATTTATATTTGAAACTAAGTTTACTCAGGTTAGGATGCACAAAACTTCACCAACGACAGACGTGCTATAAATAGATTCAACGAGCGTTCGTAAGTGTGTGTGACTTCAATTTTCTAAGTTGACTGTACACATCTACAAGTTGACTCCTAATTATCGTGTAATTGATAAAAATATGTACTTAAACTTAAATTATCCATCTTGCGTGTCGATGGAATAGTCCTTAAAATTGCACGATTATTATTTGGCAAGTTTCAATTCAAAGCCGACTCATGTATAATGGGTAAAATAGCTATCACAGGAATATTTGCTATTTTTTAAGAATGATTTAATGATGCAGTTCATTTTTGTATCGTTTTGCTTCAACAAGATGGAATTAGTGGACTCCTGTTCTCTTGAGATTTCGGTCAAGCTCTTCATCATTGATCAATGATATTTCAAAAGAGTAACTTACTCCACAATCAAAGACTTTCGTTGATTTAAATCAGGATAAACCAATGTACTTATTCATAGCTTACTTGAGACAGTTTCCTTAAGCTCATAAGCTGAATCTCCCTGAAAGTCAAATTTTAAAATTATTCGCAGGCTTCGGGTTCCAATGGGGAAAAGAGCGATTCTAAACATGTTTCGGTTCGTCTGAACTTGGATCATCATCCCCTTGTACTTCGTGAAATCTGGTCTTCCTCGATTTGCCATTTGTCGTAGTAGTTTTGTGGCCGTCGTTTAGTACGCTGGAATTCATGCTGTAATGGGCGTCATCCGAATTGGTCAATGGTCTTCCGCATGTCCTACGCAACAATCGAACAAATGCAGTCCTGAACTCCTTGTTAAATAGTGCGTATATAATGGGATTTAACGTGCTGTTAATTGCCGGTAACACGTACAAAAATGTGGCACGCAAACCAGTAAGGACGTCCTCCGAGACTTTAGGTGGCGTCAACAAACTTAAGTCCCACAGACTGACAAGCAAGAAGACAAAAAAAGGCAACCAGCAAACGACAAATGCGCCGATGACAATGGCCAGGGTCTTGGCAGCTTTTACTTCTTTCACGATGTTGATTGAAAACCTTCGACCGCGGCCATCCCGTTTAGAAAGTTGAGGTTGCAAAGACGCTACTGCTCGAGCTTGGGTCATGGCCACACGAAATACTAGTCCGTACATGATCAATATAACCATAAGCGGAAAAAAAAAGTCGGTGACCGTAGTAATAGTGTAAAAAATCTTATCTTTCTTAAAACACTTAGAGTCCCAGTTATAAGGAGGTTGCTCAGAATCTGTCCAGTTTATGCCAGAGAAACCCGCCCAGGTTATGGAGTAGGCCCAGATGATTGCAATGATTATCCGAGCGACCTTTGTGGTCATCACGGAATGGTACCTGAAAGGGTGCACTATGGCGATGTAGCGGTCCACCGAGATGGCAGCCAGATTATAAATCGATGCACCTGTACAAACCAAATCTATCACGATCCACGTTGCACAGAGTTCCTTGCGGAGGCACCAGTAACCATTGTCAATCGTTTGTTCGATACGAAAGGGAACATATAGAAGAGAGAGCAACAAGTCTGACACGGCCAGAGATACGATGAAGTAATTGGTGACCGTGCGGAGTCGCTGATGAAGGTATACAGTCAAGCATACCATGAAGTTTCCCAGGAATGTCACCAGCATGATTAGGATCAGAAATGCTGTTTGGTAAATGTACTCTTCTTTCGTTTTTTCTTGACATGGCAGGTCCATATTTGGTGTTGGATTGGTTTGATTCCCTGAACTCATGTTTATTGAGACCTTTGCCTCTTGCAGCCTTTTTCCTTAAATTTAGCCTAGAAAATTCCTTAGTAGTTTGTAGGTTAGAAATCAATAGATGAATTGTTAAGCAATCCTTTGCAAGATTCAGAGCTTTCCTTTGGCAATCCTTTCTACTTCTTTGGTTGAATACACATTACACTTTGAGAAGAAACTATGGCTTCTAAGAGGTTGGTATCAGACTAACAGACTATGCTACTAATCCGCAGTGTAAATACCAAAGAGACACTCCACTTTGACGTCAAAATGCTTTTACGGTGAGTGATTATTTCCACAATTGTAATCACCTTTGCGCTCCAAAGTGATACCAATCAATTCTTACTCGTCAAAGAAACTCGCAGAGTGTGGTTCTTTGCCAAGTGTTGCCTGCAAAACAAGAAAGATTAGAAAAGACTTCCTAAGAAACATTACAACGCTATTTCAAAGATACAATCGTCGTAGTTTAGGTAACATGTGCGTCACACGCCTCACAAAGTAAAAATCTCTGTTTGGACAATTGTATTAACTGATCAAAGACGCTAATCCCTTTAAAATGTATCTTAATTAGGCAAGACCCACTGTACATAAATTCTCTTTCAAAAACAACGTCTTTGAATCCCAGAACGGATCTTTTTTTGGAACGTAAGGCGTTGCACATATGAAGTTCTAAATTCAATTAAGGAAAAAAGCAAAAATTCTTCGAACTTCATGAACGCGTTCGAAAAATTGATAATTAAAAGAATTCAATTAGGACGTTGAATGCCGTTTCGCACATGTACAATGTACTGAAAGCATTGTCCATTAAAAGGATTTCGTGGTGTCATCAGAACGTAGATAACAAACGTCACATGCAAGAATTAGAATTATTTTGTTACCCTACGATCTGGAGGCCGAATATCGATAAACCTCTTTGAAAGAAGGTGTTGGGCTCGTTCGATGAAATACTAGATATTTAGTTATACATATCTGCGTTTCAGTTCAGTAAAATGTAACCCATAAACAACCCATAAACCCATAAGCAATGGGACAATATGGCGTACAATGCCTTCGTCTAATGGCCTTTCATTTAGATCTCAGTTGAATATACTTAGGTATCAATGCCAGCAGGGCTTTTTAATGCAATATTCTACTCTTTATTGTTCAGTTTCTTACAGTAAGGTAACCATCAAAACATTTATGGTACAGAAAGGGAAGTAACGGGAATACTTCGAGAAATATCGATGGTGTTCGTTTGCCAGCTAACACGCACAAATTTCTACAACAGAGGCCAGCTTAGCACTGGCATGGAAACAAAGTCCTCTATCGATATCAGCTTCATCTCCGATGATAAGAAAAACTTTCAAAGACGGAAATTGTCAATCTGCATCGAGGCGCGAATTTCCTCCTTTACTTTCAGGGAAATATATTTTTAATCTCGTTGTAACCTCCCTTTATCGCGAAGATTTATTTGCCCATCTAACAGACTAATTACTGAGGAGCGGTTTCTATAGCAACTACCATCGAAAGTAAGATGGATGAACTTCCGAAACGTACCAACCGTTCTTTCTGTGCATTAATGTCGTTTCTTCGAGCAAATAAATATACCTTTTCAAGCTCGTTTCTTGTCAAATTAACCTGAAATTTTAACGTTGAATGAAAGCGAAATAATTTTTAGAGGGAACGTGATAACCAAGTGTTTTTTCCTTTCTGTCCTTTAGGTCGCAGCAGGCTTATCCGTGAATGAGCCATTCTTTACATGTTGACATAAAAAGGCAAAAGAAAATAAGCAAGCTTAATCTCCGTGACTGTTTTCGCACAAGTAGCTAAAAAAATTCGATCAAAGCTGACAAAAGACGTACAGACCACTTCAGAACGCTGCGAGGCATCCCAAGGAAGTCGAAAGCACGCGTTCTAGACTACCTCCCACAACATCTTTCACCTACCTTTGGGAGAACTGGGAGTGTTTCGCTAAAAACAAAGAAATCATCATTAAAGCATAAGCTTTAATGAGACTACTTCATCAAAACCGACCGAGTAGATTCAGTCGATACCGCAAGAGGATTAAAAAAGATGAAAAAAAATTGACACGAACTAACCTTATAGTGCACATATATCCCTCTTGAGTGAGGCCGTTTTCAGTCACTTGTATTTCTACGAATTCTGAAGCTTTCAAATTCCACTACCCACGGTAGGCAGTGAGAAAACTAACACTGACATTTTGGCAACAGAAAGCACCGAAGCACGTTCTTCTTATTAGTAGTAAACGAAGGAAGTGCGTCGATTCCTTTCCTTATAAATTCACGAGAGGCGTCGGTCTGACAAGCAATTATCAAAGATTCCCAAGATAAATAACGGCCTGCCACCTGAACAACACTTGCGCTTATTACAGGGAAAAACCTATTTGTTATAATGAACTTGGGTGTCAAAAGCCTTCCCAATAAGGCCCAGTGGCTAATTGCCTGAAAAGAGAGAGCTTGGCCCTGTGCTTTATTTTTTTTTTTTCAAGTCGACGTTGCACCGACAACAAAAGCAATCATCTAGGTGCATTTCAAAAATTTGGGAAAATGTGTTACTTGGTTATCTTTTCTAGAAAGATGTTACAGTATCGTTTGAATAGGAAAAAATATTTCTTTGGTTAATGATAGCTTCATTGACTTTGAAACATATTCACAAGTATAAGTTCATTTTCATTCAATGTTTAATGTGGCCACGGTGATAAAAATGAAATAAAATACAAAAAAAGAATGGGATGCCACTACGCTAAACAATATTAATCACCATTTTGAAAAATTTCCGGAAATAAGTTATCTGAAATGCTTTAACTAAAGAAAGAAGAAAACGATTCAAAACAGAAATCTTCTCTATGTTTTATGTAAGGTTTCAAGTGTCTTTAGATCGGCCAGAACTGTGGTGAGTAATTACAGGAGCGGTATGTTGACAGTTCTTTGTTTATATAGGTGTATAGTATTTGATTCGTACCGGAAAATATTGGTTTCTGACTATACATGTATTCATTGATTCTACCATTATTTTGGCTAATTGAAATACATCAGTTAGTTAGCCGTGTTCGCAAGCTAGGTGGTATGGTTTTCCTTTAAAAAAAAAAAAAAGAAAAAGAAAAAAAAAGGCGTACTTGTCTCCTGAGATCATTTGCGGTCCCGGGATCATTTATGGAGCTGTACAGTGTTGAATTTATGAAAACCTCTTTGAATATGCACAAAGAAGCTTTCACTCCTGAATTTAAAACTTCCGTTGAAACTATCTTTTTAACAACTTGAAATTACGGAATTTTGAATTGCGTAACTACGATCTTGTGTTCGCTTCAGATGACTGATTCTCTCAAATGATTACTTGTTAAGAAGCTTGCACAAACTCGGTGTGATTACTGCTTATATGAAAATTATCTCTTTTCACAAAGAAGGGTTATTTGAATTCGGAATCATAAAAATGAGTTTAAACAGTTTTAAAGGTGCTATCGGATGGCTTTATTTATTAGCTATCAAGTGTAGGGCGAATAAGAGAAATTCAAACCTAACATCATACTCAACGCGATTTTTATGGCAAAAATAGCAATTGGGTCAGTTTTAATCCGTGCAGTTTTGTTTATCTAAACCAGCGAAAACGTCTTAGTTGTTTTTACCTCGCCCTTCCCTGAATAAGATCAGATTAGAATGGAATGGAAAAGCGCGCACGACCAAAAGATTCGCTCCAAAGAAACGCCCGCACGCGAAAGAGATTGGTTTGACCTCAGATTTGGCAAAAATTTCTTCAGGCTTTATGCCAATGAAACGCTAGGTATGAGTTTTTTCATTCTCTGCCACTGATAGCCGGCTACAAGAAAGAAGCAACACGGTCGCGGCATGTTAGATAGACTGTTGAACGCTGATATCATTATTATGATTACTTAATTAAACTGTTTTGATATTTAATTGCATACAACCTCATTGGGTGATTGAGGAATGAGTGTTTCCTGACCCAAAAGGTTAGCGTTAGAACGTAATTATAGATTTTTGTTAATGACAATTGACGAAAGGGGTTAAACACAGTTTTAGAACATTAAAAATCCAATTTTCTAGTCGTGATCAACGTTTATGACTTTTTCCGTGAGTGCGAGTTCCATTTCCTATCCATTTCCGATTAGGCAAGGACTAACGTGCTCCCACATCTTTCATTAAGCTATCTGGTGATCGTGCAACATTTTTAAACGCTATGGATGGGGTTTTTCCTTTCATATATTTGACAAAAAACAATACCATGCATGAAATAATCTCTCGACGATCTTCGGTTGAATCTTATCATACGAGCCATCTCAGGTTTAAGCTCTCGGTTATGGATGTTTAGTCTGTGTTTGGGATTACATTCCGTTTATCATAAACCATGCCCATGTCAAAACATAAAATTACACGAAATGATCCCAGTTATTTCACGAACTCTGCCTGCTTAAGTCACCTGAAATTCGATTTTTCCCTACAGTTTCGAATCGTGACCGTGTAGTTGCGAAGAAAAGACGAGAAACTTCCTTTTTCCGCCTGCCGGCGCTCAGTCAGAGAATTGAACATTTGAACACAGACGTCTAATGGAACAATGGCGATAATTTGTGCAATGGAAAGTAAAAAGAATACGCCTCGTGTGTGACACGTTTTTACTCTCTAGCACGCGGTTTCATAAGTATTTTCGACCCTAATATTTCGAAAGTGAAGCACACAAACTAACTATACTAACGTACTCACCTGTAAAAAAGCCTTCGTTACAGTTCGCGCTCTTGCATGAACGCGTAATCAATTCCAAAAAGAGCTATTATTTCAAGATCTACTGTTATTTTTCCCAACACTTGTGTAAATATTTTACCCAATACGATAAACTCGTTTCAGAGGATTGCGAGGATAAGGGACCACAAAAATTGGCATTACAGGCCAAAGAAAACACTACAAGAGACAGTCAAGTGTAACACTACTCACCTTGACGCCAGTATTAATAATCACAAAGGGTCGCCCGTTACTAGCGCCTTAAAATTACAAACGAACCGTTACCAGATGTGAAGTTACTATGAAGCCAGCAGAATGGATGGTTTCTAAATGCTGGAAGTTTGCCACTTTAACGAAAATTCCTTTGCGCCTATCTACCGCTGATCACAGGCGAGGTAACTAAGCTTCACCCATCCGTGATCTTCGTGAAAATTGCGGCTTCGATTTTAATACAATGTACGTAAAAATGCTGCAGAAAGAACATATATTACATCTTTCATGAAAACTTTGTCTCTTCCGACGGTGATTTTGACCTCAAAAGGACTTAAGATTTACCAGCCTAATCTCTACGTCATTTAGATAAGACTTATCAATTATAAAAATAAGTTTGGTTTTTTTCTCCAACACGAATTGCACGAAACTAATGTTGCGCAACTTGGGTTCCATTCACCAATAGGAAATGTCGCCATTCAAACTGTCCATCTTTGCGTCATTAGGAGATTAATCTATGATGCAAATAAGGTCACTACGTAAGATGTAAAGCATTCATGTTAAAAAAAAAAAAAATAGAAGGAAAGGACAAAAACTGGCAGAAAGAAGAGAAATAACAGTGGATAACGAATTATCCTTCAAGTTCCTAATTAAAGTTAAGGTTTTTTTACACAAAGTTTTTCTCTGCACAGTTCAACATTGAACTGACCTAAGCGAAGAAACTTGTCAAAGATTACGTGCTAGGAAGGAATTTCCTTTAAATCCATCACACTTTCCCATAAAGTTAACCCCATCATGTCATCTACAGTAGCTGACAAAGTTTGTCCTTCACTGATAAATATTTCGTCAACTATCCTCCTGGTCCTCGAAATGCTCGTTAAATTTTTTCCATCGAGATTACCAAGCAAAAACTTTTCCGAACGAAAAAATTGTTACTTTGAATCCAACTTAACCACGAAGAAAAAAAAAAGGCAATTCCGAGTAACTTTCTCCCATAATTTCGTAATTCATATCATGAATCATAAGAGATAACACTGGTCGAATAATCCAGGTTATAAAAAACCACTCGATAAGAAAAAATCTTTTCCTCAGTTTTTTTTTACGAATTATTTATATGAAATTAAAATCTTCATTACTTTTTGTGACCAGAGCACACGATCGATACAATTTTTTTTTATCAATACTGTTTCTCTCGTAAATTACACTGTTGATGCTATGCGACAAACGTAAGAGTATAACGTTAAATTCATTGTATGACTTCGTTCTGGTGTCTGAAAAAATTTATTCCAAAATTATTCCAAAAAAAAAAAAACAAAAAACAAAAGAGAAATACAAAAAAAATAGAATAAAAATACAAGGCCTGTGATAATTAAACCTGTGAACGAAAATCAGGTAAGCAACCTCTTTGCCTCGCTCCCAACGTGTGCCTTTGAACGTGTGCCTTTCGTAATAGCGTCCTACTAGTGTCTGGGACATCCGGGTTTGAATCCCGTCAAAATGAATTTTTTCAGGCATCTTTTCTGCAGTTGTGTAAATTGTAGTCCACCTTTGCTTATCAATTGTAGTCCACCTTTTGCTTATCAAAACCATGTCAGGAACAACGGCCACGAAAATAAACAACATTATTTGATTTGACACTAAATTCTTGCAACTAAAATTCCAAGAAATGTATGGCAGATGGTTTGGTGAATTGCTAAGGAGATCTTGGGAATAAAAGATTTTTGATCGAAACATACTCAGCGACAAGTCGTCGCTTGTCTTTTTGCTGCAATTACTGCATGAATTCAAATCGAAGGGTCATGGGGAAGGTTTAAGTTGGGGGAAAACGATGTTCACCCTTAAAGCTCGACGTCAATTGAAGGGAAATTTCGTTGCGAATTGGTTTTGGGTGAATCTGCCTTGCGCGCAAAATCCTGGAAGGCTTTGAAAGAAACGAAGCAACTTTACCAAACTTAGATTATTCAAAATAATGATAATAATAATAATAATAATAATAATAATAATAGAGAGGACGAGAGAGAATAGCAATGATGATGATTGGTTTTAAAATATGAAAAAGGATCGACAAAAATGAACGCCTACACCGAATGAAATATGTAAATCCTCGAAGAAAAACGAAGATGAAAAATAGTATGGATGAACCATGTGGTACAATGTAATCCCAAATGATATATAGCATAACTATTTGCAAGATGTTCTTTTTCCTGTCACAGTTTTAATATTCTCGATAAAATCTGTCAGAATGTCTCGATAAAATCTGTCTGAATTTGTCCTTTTTTTCGCTTGAGTTTAGGTTAACTATCATTAATTCGATCGATCTACGGCTCTTTCATCTCCTTTATCGGTTGGCTACACTGCTTTATCCACCGAGAAAAATGCATAGCACAAGTAACTATACGTGCAAAAATCTAAATTTCGAACATAATGCATGGTTTTTTTATCGTTTTCAACTTAGAAGTCTTTCGCACTTCCTAGTTTGGTAGATTTAACATATGTATAGCCGCATCAGCAGGTGAACGAAAATGTGTGATGCACAACGCTTCTACATAAGTTGCACTGGTCGTTGTAGAATTTCCAATGGGGTGACTTTTTCCCTAACGAATAGTATGTTGAACTCGCCTCAAATACGGCCATCAGCTTTTCAGAATTTAGGCTCACTCGTCCTTTAAAAAGGCTCTCTGTGATCCTGATGTCAAAATTGCGCATTTCAAAACACTTAGTTGCTAGAGATACGCTGTTTTCGCGCTGAAATGAGAAGCAAACACCGTAAATTTTAAGTATCGAGACAACCCGGTCACAAGAAACGCTCGGAAACTACTTGGGTCGGCACATGAATTATCAAACCTTGCTATAGCTCATGAAAATATTCGTTAGTCTTTCGATCGCATGCTAATTCTACAGACAAACTCACAGCACCATCGCACTCACTTCAAAGCTAATTCCATACCAAACCATGCCACTCTGTTGATCTTTTTTCATTTTTCCGTTCTTCAAAATAAAATTGATGATATATCCCATACCTGTCATAGTAAACTTTGTAAAACCTTATTACAAGTTCCGCCGGCTGCATTCGCTGGTTTTTTCTCCCAATCAAAGTCCATGTTAAATGCTATCTCATATTTGCCATTGCAAAGTCGTGCCTAACAATATGACTGGATCCTGAAACAATAGAAGGCTCTTACTTTTATAACAACAGATTTCTGGTAATGCGCGCAGGCTACAAATTATACATTCTCCGTCAATGTCGACTTATGTCCAAGAATATTAATCGAGATTTCTTTCGTTAGCACAATAATGAGTCGTAAAAACTGCTTAAGTAGAAATTTCCAGCCAATTGGCTGGTCAACAGACCGGCCGCAAAGTTTTGCTATGGTCTTCCTTACTAATAATGAATATTTTTAAGATCATTTATCTTAAGTCGGCCATTGTTCACAAAACCCGGTGGTCGCGTAAGCTTTCTTTAACGCTGAATGTCACAATTAACATTTCTCAATCGCTTTCCGTCATTCGGAATTTAAAACTGATCCTCACCTCGCCGATATTGCATATGCATTTTTTTACTGTGTAAACGAAAACAAATATTTTGCTCCATTTAAATCAACCCCCTTGGACAATAATAAAAAATAATTCTTCTGAGATAATTTACCCGTGTGACTGGCCACAGAAGTTATTTTCTGCTGAAATTATAACACTCCTGAAACCCTCGAGAAATCAAGATTAATTAAAAAAAACAATCTCATAACTATCTACTTAATTTTTCCCGACAAATTTCATATTAATCTCCCTTGCAGGGGTAAGGCATATTCGTCGACTTAGCGCTTATATATATTTGCATTAATAACTGATGAATGGTCTTAAATACGTATTTTGTTTTGGACTGACGTAAGTTAAAATATCGGAATTATTTCCCTTCCCCGCGACTCCACACATGAATATAAGCTTTGACCGACATGCACGCATCCTGAAAACCTGATAGTCATTTTTCGAAGAAAATCAAAACGAGAGGGACAGGGAGATTTCTATTGGTCAACTTGGTTATGGGAAAACACGCTCAAAATCGTAATCTCGCAGGTGTTAGTTTGATTTGTCTATGTTTCCATGGACGTTATTATCACAAGTCAATTTTCACACAAAGAGGCGTTTTCAATCTTTTCAAATTTACATCTTGATCGAAATTTTCGTCAATTCGCACCTGAAAAAATATTTCATTAAAGCCCTGCGTTGGTTTTCTGAAAATGCTGTTATTGCTTTTTTTTTGCGAAAAAAACTGCTACCTATTTGATACAGTTATTACTTCAGTTTTGTTCATATTCAACCCTAAGATCATACTGAGGATCTACAATTCTTTTTTTTTTGGAATGTCTTAAGACTCAAAATAAAAGGAATAAAAATAAATAGATAAGAAAATATCAAAATACTCCATGCTGTATGTCATAATCCCTGAGTTAATTTTAAAAATGTCCAGAAAAGATGGTATTGCGGTTAGTAAGATGATTACTTGCTGGTAATAATATGTTGTTTATGGCGTCACACGCTTTGAAAACCGAGATTTAAACAATTTGTCTCTGTCAATTTCGCTTAGGCAATACAGAAATACGTTTGACACCTCGTTCGCAATTTTGTTCAATTTGCTATAGGTCTTTGAATTGTCAACGTTTTTTTAATTTCTCATTTTTGTTCTCAGTATACCTTATCAAATCGTTAACTCATTTTCGCCCTGAACGAACATCAGATGGAGTTGTTATTTGACCGAGGTACAAGAGACAAGTGTTGCAGCAGTCAAAAGTACCACGCCAAATAAACCTACAGGAAAATTGATTGATAGTACAAACAAGTGCTTTTCGATTGGCGTTTGAAAAAAACTCCAGCTTCCTACAACTTTGCTTGATCAATCAACAAGCAAAACAATTCTTGAATTGGTTTACAGCAAAAGCAGCTTTTAAACTAAACTAAGAGATTTACCGTTGTACTTACGGTAATTCTCGTAAAGCTATCCTTCCCATGCAAAACTTATCGTAGATGGGGGGACTTTACAGCAATGGAGTTGTCACTTAAAACCACACCTAAAAACCCAATTACAAAAATTGAAGTTTTTTTTTTCTTTACCGGCCTTTTTATAATTAAAAGGAATAACCCCATGCTTGGATCGAATTAAAGTATAGGGATTCCTGGCGTGTCACTTAATCGCCTAAAATTTTTATCACTGGGTGCCCTCGATCGAAAAATAAATTACCACTAAAAGAGTTAGTTCGATTAAAGAACCGGCTCCAATTCATTACCAATTTGATTGTATAAATCGTTTATTTTCTCTTTCGCGATTCCCCTTCTTGACTAGTGCAGCACTGGGTGTTTACCATTTTCACCGATCATTAGATCAGTTATATCCAAATCACGTGCTGGTCATCGAGCGGACTTTTCCCCGCTTAATCGAGTCAAATATATGTAAATCACATGCTAGTCACCGAGCAATTCCTCGTGAGTTTTACACGACTTCAAACTGAGCCCTAAAACGTTTCCTTTCTCACGAACGAATTTAAAAGCGAAAAATCACGGATAGTTGCAAGGCAAATTGAGAGTGGAATAACGAAGTCTACAAACTATCAAAGTGATAATGATTAGAAAAACCTCGAAATAAGGAGAAAGGAAATTTAAATTTTCTTTTACGTTATTCAAATTTTTGAACAAAATCCACATTTTCATTGTTAAACAAGAAATTGTGAGTAATTATATCTATTTAGCCTGAGGCAAAGTATTTGATGTACCGCTTAGACGTGTCGGAGTTAGCGCATTAATCTTTATCAAATTGTTTGTTTTCTTTTTGTTCCTTAAATCTGATACCTGCATTGAAAATTTAAACTTTAGCACTTCCTTCCTTATTCCAGCTGCAAACAGCCTCGAACAGCGCCAAGATTAACAGTAGATTTCTAATTGATTTTAAAGCTCTTAAGTTTTCAGGGAGAGAACAATCATTTCCCATACAGCGAGCTTGTGCTGGTACTTTGAAAAAGCAGCAGTTTAATTTACATGATTGTTCTCCACTTCTCTTTAATTTAGTGTCTAATCCCAAAAATCTTTTGGACTTCCTTTATTATTTTTACTCATTAGGGTGTCCTGCACAAAAGAATGACGGGCGATGGAAACTATTTTTCGCTAAAATTATAAACATGACATGACAAAATTATTGTTACAAGATATTAGATGGATATTTCAGATATTTAGGGAATGGATATCGAAAGGAATGCTAGCAATAAAATCATCAACATCATTCAACACTGATTTAAGAAGCCAAGTGTGGAATTTTGAAATTATCAACCACATTTCTTACAGGTAAGATTTCTGTTTGACTGATTTTTATGGCATCTCGTTTGTCAAATCAACCTTAACAAATCATATTCTGAAAAAAAAAAAAAATATATATATATATATATATATATATCGTAAACAAATCATTCTCAACACGGTTTTGCTGTGGTTTTAGGATTGCATCGGATTTCAATGAGTTCTGCGATTGGAACGTTTTTGACGTCTTGTAGGGCGTCTAAATAACACATTGCAAGTTCGCTCTCTTTGGAACCAGTATTAAGCAATGTTGAATTTTGAATCAGTGCAGTGTTTGTTGATCTCTCTAGTCTCCCTGTCATTTGCCTTTAGCCCGGCGAAACCCGATGTCAAATCAAGCTCTGACACCAAACCTTAACGAATTTTCCGTCCATTCAAAGCTATAGGTTTTTACGTATCATACTGAAACTTACCGCGAGGTCGACTATGCAATGCGATCTTCAATAGCGAATAATAGATGTTGGCAGCAGAGCTTGAAGACCTGTTGAAAGCTGACCTAGAGTGTTCACTCTTATTATAGTTTTGTAGATAATAATTACGCAGCGGTAGTGGCACAGTAAGTGAAAGACCACCGGATGTGGCTCTACGGGTGATGGTAAAATCGATCATGAACCAGAGCACGTACAAACCTGTCAAACGGATAAAAGCAATATCGGCACTGCATAAAATTAAAAAAACAGCAACATGATGTCAACTTATAAGCCGGATTCTCCAGAGCGTTTTTTAATGCTTTTAAATCGAGGACTAAGGCTCAAAATAAACTAAATTACAAACAATTTAATGAACCATTAGAAACGACAAAAAAAGATCGTACGACTCTCCGTGACCTCTGACGTCTTCACGTTTGACGAAGGGGAACAAAGGCTACGTACGATTAGTCTTAAGAAGTAAAAAAAAAAAAAAGCACACTTGGTACGTGCAAGCCATTAAGATGTAAAAAGCGAGTTAAGTGTTGCTTTCATAACCGTTCCGTTTCCGTCTTGGCGGAGAACGGTCCACAATAACAATAGTAATTGGATTTAACACTCAGAAAAAGGGAAAATATTTTCATCTTTCTTTTAAAAATACGACTTGGTTTGGAGCTGAAATAGCTGCAAACAGTATTTCCGAGGTTGTATGAACTAAAACACTAATAAGGGAAATCAGGCAATTACGTTGTGGAGACATTCTGAAACCCAACGTAGGCTTTGGTAAAATGTCAGGGGCCCTTTTTAATTTACTCCAGGCTTTTTTTTTTGTCAGAACCTTAGATACTGAAAACATGCCTAGGCTGAGAGTCAGTTAAGAACAGCTCATTTTTTTTCATTTCGGTGAGAAGTATAAGTAAAGGTAAAAGAAATGTAGAACTGTGGTCTACTGCAGAAAAATTATTTTAACACGGTAATGCAGTTATTGCACGATACACTAAAAGAAAAACTAAGTTTGAAGTTGAACTTAGTCTGGTCACGTCCGAACGCTTAATTACCACACAACTTTAAGAACATGTTAAGAACATTTTCAGGCTCGAATCGCGACGATAATCATAACGTCAGCCTAGCCCCAGTATGAAGATTGGACGTTCTTAAAGGAAAGGTTGTAACGCAATTTACAGCAGAAAGCAGCAGTGATTAGATACCCCTTCGTTAATTGCGTGACTGATTCTCATATCCTCAGCGCTGAAGGTTCAGTGTGGGAGCCTAGCGGGCACTAAGCGAGAAATCGAGAGAATCTAGTTCTGTCAACCTGAAAGAATCATGTACGGTAGAGAGAACTGTTCAAAATATTTACTTGTCTACATGATTAGCTTCACATCTTCCTTACTGAAAATGCTTTTCAACCTCATCTTCTCTAATGATGCTACTTACATCAAAGGTTCAACATTTCTACCTACGTTTCATATAAGCTTGTGTAATTGTACTTTATCTCAAATACAGATTGCTTCGTAAAGGTTTTCTTCTTTGGCATTCTTCATGAGTTGACTCTGTCAGACTTTCGACAACTCAGCTGAGGACTCAGTGGCTCAGTGACTCGTTGGTGAACAGAAATGACTCTTCTTGTTACTTGCCTCAGATATATACTATCTATTTCAATTTCTTTTTCGTTATTTACATAAAAAAAAAAGTTTTGAAGGCAAATTTTACCTGGTAAATGAAATGAACCGTTTTAATGGGAAAGGGGAAGGGGATGGAGAATTGAAAAAATTAAAAAAAAAAAAAAAAAAAAAAAACAGCATAGAAAAGAATTTCTCGACCAGACTATAACATTAGTTATAAGCGGCCACTGAAGGTTTAATAGGCGGCTGTGACCACTAAAAATCACTATTTTCATTATAATGAAATCCAAACAGACGGCGATAAGACGGTCCTACAGGCGGCGGTAGACCGCCGGTAACTGGCTTTTATTGAAACCCCTGCGGCAGAGGGTTTGCAATGGAGATTTTGAAGGTCTTTGAGGCGGTTAAAAAAAAAATAATCGTGAAACCTCTTCTTTCGGACACCTCTGTTCAAGGGACACTTGCCCTGGTCCCGAGACTGTCCCTTGAATGGAGGTTCCACTACATATCGATCATCTCATCCTTCCTTGCTCCCTCTCTGTCTACGGCTCTGACCTCCACATCAGCTATTCCATGTCAGTGATAAATAAGATAAGATAAAATTTCCTAGACACAGTATCTGAGTGAGGGCCATTGCGGAAATTCGAAATCGCCAGTTAACTAACAGTCATTTGTGCTACTATGCTTTGCAGTGAACTGCGGGATACACGTGACGCAATGAAGTGTAACGCGTGACCAATCGAACTCTAAGCGCAGATGGCAAGTGTCTTTCGATTATGGCCTAAATGAAAACTTGATTTAAACTATTTTCCGCATTTTTTTTTCTCAGATGATTATTGCCCGCCGTAGACGTGCGCGCCGATAATCCGTGTCACTTCACGGACATCCTGAAAACATTACCTTCTTCAGATATCATTTCTGAGGTGCACCACTACGTCAAAAATCTAACAGATC
This sequence comes from Stylophora pistillata, assembly GCF_964205215.1. Classification (NCBI taxonomy): domain Eukaryota; kingdom Metazoa; phylum Cnidaria; class Anthozoa; order Scleractinia; family Pocilloporidae; genus Stylophora; species Stylophora pistillata. The sequence continues at coordinate 10,839,838 of NC_142521.1, read as the reverse complement.
CACATGTCCACATAAAGAAAGATAAAACAAAAAGTCAGTCGAGGGTAATATGCCGTCTTTTTTAATGAGGGTAACATATACTTCGATATACCCAACAATCACACGACTACATCTTTGACATGTCTGTTGATGATGGACCCTAGAGAGTGGCAATGACATGTAAACATTTTGGCATATTTTATTACCATAATACAGCATAAAAATTAATACAATTCTTTCGGTGCCTTGCGGTCTGTTTGATAAGAGGCTCTGAGTGGCACCTTTCACATCAAATTTTATTGAATTCATGTTTGTCAATCAACTGAATTCACGGAAGTCTTTCTTTTGAATCCGAACTTCGCATGGATTATCATGATCAACTAAATTTCGCAATATTTTCATTTCTAAAAATCATGTCAGTCGAAGTTACTTTCTTTAGCTAGTTCCTAACTGAAAACATTCAGATTAAGTGTCACCAGTTTAATGAAAGCTGCATATGATAGCGCCAATAGCGGCAGCGATCACGTCGCGTTGGGTAAATCGTGGATTAAAACTGAAAATGCTTTTGACAGAAGAGTCAAAATACTAATGGCCGGAACATAACATCCAAGACCTAAAATTATAAAGTACCGTTCGCCCTTTTTGAAATTTTTCGCAGTGCTCGATATAAACTAGATGAAGGCCGATATCACGACATTGAAAGGTGTTAAGCCATAGTATCAAAGTAGGAGGTCGTGAAAGAAAGAGGAAGCCCAAGTTCCTGTTCCATAATCGAATTGGTGCTGAATGATCGTGTTAATTCAACCAAAACAACTTACGCTGCCAAAAGTTATAAAAGATACATGCTGCTGCGTTCATGGTTTCCGCTTTATAAAGTGCTCTCGGCTATGTCCGTTTAGGTAAATGCTGAGAAATCTTTACGGAGATAAGAAGATCCTTACACGTCTTTGTCAAAGTCTGAAAATCACAAGAGTGTCCTCTCGAGCAAGGCACGAATTCAATTCTTTACAAAAAAGAAGCATCTACCCATCCGCCGGCGCATAATACTACATTGCGATAGTTAGGCGCGATAGATCCACATTCTCTAAGCGTGTTTTGTTCATGTTAAAATATTACATGCAGTCGCCAAGGACCTAAAAGCTCCATCATTGTGAACGCAGACAGGTAGCTTTATGTCGACCGACCCTTTAAGTGAAATGTATATGGATGTGTCTTTCGACAGCCCAATATTACTGATGACGAAATGTAAAAGAAGCAAGAGTCTTCAAATGAATTCAAATGATTAAAAAGGAGATCAAACAGCAATATAGCCACTATAAACTTGAACCGAAGCTAACAGATATTAGCATTTGTGTATACTTAAGCTTAATCCTCCAAGGAGTTTTAAACTGATATGATATGAATACCTTAGAAGCAAAAATGCAAATACTTATATCTAAACACTAAAAGTTATGATAGAAGTCTTACTGCCATTCTTGGTACTCACTGTTAAATGAGCTCCAGTTGTAAAGGAAGTGAGAGAACTTTCTTGATGTTTACCCTTGTGCACGGATTATCACAACGCATGAACTGTATCTCACGCCAACCAGTTCGTTTACTGGCGGGAAACACGATCCTCTCTAATGGACGTGAACTAAATTCAAGCCAATACAAAGTTTATTAAATGGATGAGTGGGCTTTTGAAGTCTTTTAAGGACTAAAATGCAGATTGTCTTTAAGGTCCTCAGAATTGTGTCACTGTTCTGTCTCATTCTGATTGGTCGAATTTAAAAGTTTTGAGTAAAAGGGGAATAATTTCCAGACGACGGTGTAGTTTAGTCGCCGATGTTTAGTTCTGTTTTGTGTCAAGAGCCATTAAAAGTGGATTTTTAGGACCTCTGATAAGTCAGTTTTCTTCAGCCTAAAATTAAATAGAGAAATTTTTTTCTTTCCTGATTAAAAATGAACTCAACAATAAATTTCCTGCAAAAATTATTATTTAAATTATCTTTCTTGTCTATGTTTTGCCGTTCATGCCACCAGTTGTCATCAACTTTACGATTTCGTTTCAGACGATGTCGCAAGACAGAGGACAAAACTATACTTTCGGAAGGGTGGATTAAGATAGGTGGGTAGGGGGAGGGGAACTTGTGAGCAAAGTAGGGGTATATCCGACGATTGAATTTCAGCTTTTTCGGAATCGTCGACTCTCTTCGTGAGTGACGGTTTAATTTTAACGATAATCAGATGTGAGACGCCGACTAGTTGGGTGGTCTGGTCGTGAAATAGGGGGGAGGTGGGTGATTTTGAAAAAAAATTTCCAGCAATTAGCAAGCGCTTGTTGGAAGAAAAAAATCGCATGCAGCCCAAATGTAAATGCAAAAATGTACCAAAAGCCGGAAAAAAACTATCCTGCACAGCAGATTGCTAGAAAAAAATTTCTTCTTGACCAGAAATCACCCACCTTCCTCCCCCCCCCCCACTCAAAAGTTAAATGGTCGGCCCCTTGGAGCAACAAGTTCACAATTCATTGGTCTACACGCAATAAATCTAGATTAATGTCTGTTTGCACCAACTTTGTGTGACATGTTGGTGGCAGACGTTTTTGTAGTTGAACTGAAGGACCATGAGAAAAGAAAGGGAGAGGGTAGGGGTCAAGGAAGGGAAAATTACCAAGTCGTTCAGTCTAAATTGTCAATTTTTTTCTAGAGAGCGCATCATAAACAAAAGCACAAAAGGACAACGCGTCGCCAATTTGGTACTGAATTTGATGACCAATTAGAGAGTGGTAATTCTTCAGCTGCTGTATTTGATGAAATATTCATAACTGATATTTCCTCGTCCTTTTTTTAATTTCGAAACAGTTCATGATGATACTGGCTCTCAAATCGGTAATTGCAGCAGCAATCAATATAATGCGGAATTGCGAGTAAGTTGACATTCTGGATTCGATTCGACTCCAAAACAGAATGCATTTAAACCATGAAGTTAAAGTACAGAACCTCAACTCGGTTAGAGTGACCACGACTTTAGCTAAGGATGTTTGCTCGATTGCGTCAACTACAGATCATGAAAACTGATATTGATCCAAAGGCAAATCATCTCGTTTGGCTCTCATACAAAATTTGGCTCCTTTACAAGTATCGCCTTGACAGTTACCTAATTTAGAACACAACGCATCTATTTACGAATCTGCTCCGGGACAAAAATGATAAAGTTCATCAGAATATTTTGTAATTTTTCTTTCTTCTTAGTTCTCTAGGATGAAACTGTCTATAAAAGAATGCATACTGTGACTCTGATACAACCACTGGGCTCCGCAAGGACGCACTTAAAACTTTTCATGATTGAATCATTTGTAAAAAGCACAATTTATATTTAGTATTAACAGAAATAATATCATGAAAAAAAAGAAAGATTAACATCATCTAATTCGTATGTTAGGCCGAAAAATTGACTGCAGATTGATCTCTTTGGCTACAACCACAAGGTTGAGACACAAGGCTTAAAAACAAAGCTTGGACAGAGAAGGATAATGCGTTTATTTTTCGTATCTTTCTTTGTGTATCGATCTATTACCAGAAGGTCAGGCCCCCAAGGGTTTCTCTTTTGATCAGTTCAAGTTCGAAATCACGCAATGAAATTTCGTTTTAAGGCGATTCAAGTTAAGTATGTTTCCAGCTGCGTTTGGCGCTTTTCGACGACACTAACAGCAACGTTTAGAGAAGTTTGTTAGTAAGTTTTGTTGTAAATGTTATCACATGCGTAGTAACCCGATGGCGGGCAACCGATATCTGCCTGTAGAATTTTCTTTCGGATAGCAGTTTGTTACTGAATGAAGACTCAGAGGGAGGTTATCAAATCATTTTCCAAATTTCAAGAAAATAAATTGTTATTTGAAATTAAAAATCATATTTTAAAAGACCTATGCTCTAAGCGGACCATGCCAAGCCTCAAGAAACTCACAAAGGAGATATTCATGTTTTTCTCGTTGCCATATTCCCACCAATCACGCAGCTCCTTTTTCTGCCTTTAAAAGCACACACAACCCACAATTCCCCTATTCGCTCCGACGAAGGGCTAACGCTCGAAACGTCAGCTTTTATAATCGCAACGGTGGCCAATTTACCATTTCAACTTTGTTGATATATTCAAATTATTATGCTCTAAACTTCCTGTTAAAACCTTTAAACCTTAGAATCTGATAAGATTTTTTCCCGCCTTTTCCGTTGACTCCCTTTTTTTTAAAGAACATATTAATTGTGGCAACTGAAGAATTTGTTGCTCTCGTTTTCTTAAATTATGAAATTTTTGCAGAAACAGAACCAACATTACCGTTTCAAAACCGAGAACGCTTTCCAATTTTGATATAATTACATCCCTTTTTTTTTGTAAGTTTCAAAGACTACTTATCCTAAAGTAAAAATAATAAAAAAGGTTACCTTAACATACGTAAACTGCTATCGATTGGTCAAAAGGGCGGCTGACCGCCTGCCAGTACTCTGCACCGACGAACCAAAAAGAGCACAATAGGTAGTTTGTCTTAAAATGGTTTCATTTCATCTCAAAGCTTCTAAAATATATCAATAAAATTTATGTCAATATTTCAAGTGTTTAAAAGCCTCCTTGCGATTATAGTTATTCATTATTAAGTGACAGTTACTTCTTCTGCGTTTAAGTAGCACAATAACTAAAAATGAAAAATTCTCAAAACCCATACTTTCTTTTAGAGCGAGAATCAGAGTTATTTTTTGGGTCAAAGTTTGGATGGATGGAGCATTACCTTTTATTGATCAATCTCGTTGTAGAATTGTCCTTAAAAGCGCGGTCGTCCAACCCGTAGAGACATTAGTCTATCTAAGTGGCCTTTCAACTGAATAGGTTTTTCGACATTTGTCTTAAAAGCGTTTCAAAGGAAGAGCAATCAGCCTGGTCTGGAACCGTCAGATGATGCTCTGGTTTTATAATGTTGGTTGTAATCAGGTTGATCAAAAAGCACGAGTGCTCATTAAGTCTCAAACATTTTAGGTTAAAATTTTCTTTGATTTAAAATCCAGGGTAAACTGGTACTAGTATCAATTACAGAGAGGTTCCTGAAACGTGCAATGTAGGGTAAGGTTTGCAAAGCAACTGATTATTCTTAGTTGACATAAATTTGAGCCTGAAATAAAAAGACCCTGTAATGAAAGAATCGAAAAGAGAAAAAAAAACATGCACTACTGTATTTACAAACCCATTCAAGCCCTACTAGAGGAAGCTCATTCGACCCATATGGCTTGGCAGCCACTTCTTGGATTCTGTGGCTTGAAAAACTTCTTCTAAATCTATCAAGTGAGCACTTCGTAATCCTTTTCAATCTTTTCCATCCTTCAACAACATCGCTTCTTTTTGTTTGATCCTTCTAATTTTGGTGAGTTTCATCCCACCACGATAACATTTTGTAGTTTCCAATCACGATGAAGATGAATTTTTCATCGTACAAACGTCTCCCAAAAAAATCAAACTTCTAAAAAAAGGTGTCAAGAGATCTTTCAGTCTCTAATCATATTGACCTCGTGTTTAGGAATAAAAGATTTGTTTTGATGGAACACTGCACAAGGATGGAAGAATATAACCAAAATTATAACGTGCGAGTTGCACATGAGATAAATATGATGCACGATCCTCGCAGTAGATAGCGCTATTTAAGCAATAGCGAAAATCAGACCTAAAAAAAAAAAATCAGGCCTGTACGGGATTCGAACCACTGACCTCTACGATACTAGTGCAGCGCTCTACCAATTGAGCTAACAAGCCAACTGGGAGCAGGCCGTTAAGTTGATTCGTAATAAACCCGTGAAAGTGATAAATCAGATACAATGATTATATATGAAGTATCGCAGAGGTCAGTAGTTCGAATCCCGTACAGGCCTGATTTTTTTCAGGTCTGATTTTCACTATTGCTTAAGTAGCGCTATCTACTGCGAGGATCGTGCATCATATGTATCTAATACCGCAGTTCAAAATATATGAACTTCATATATATTCATTGTACATGAGATAAAATTAGAAATCCCCTTGACTAACAACAAAGGGAACCAATAGAGCAAGTTTCACCGTTCAGTTGTTCTGCACGAGTCCAACGCTATGATCATTTCAATTTGCCTTATCAAATAATGTTGCTCCGTGACCTTCCGTTCATTTACCGTCATAAGTTAACGCTAATACTGACAGAATTCGGATTAGGGAGAAATAAAGACTTTCACCTCGATTAGGGTGTTCTATTGCATTTCCACTGTCCGGACGTCAAGCGCACAGTGAACAAGATTCGGCGAGGATATGAATAGATAAGGATAGAACATTCTACATTAACATCGTTACTGGATTATCACTCATTGATTCCAAGGCTGCGATTAATAACAGGGAGCCTTTGTAAAGGCTTCTGGACGGATTAAAAATAATTCATTTCGTGGATTATGAAGAATAACTGCATTGAAAAATTCATTGATTGAACAACCACGAAACGTGATTGCTCTGTTATGATTGATGTACAAAAAAATTCTGATAAATGCATATAGATGACAACCAAATGAACCGTAGCTGAAGTTACATTCATCATAGACTTTATGTAGATGAAAAAAAATATTGACTAATACAATTAATTTTATCTTTCTACTTTGCAAATTTCAAAGATGGTGGAACAGTATGAAAATAATTAGTGCTCAGTCTTCACTTTCCAAACCGCGGGCGCAGAGGGATGATGCGGATAGACAGCTTCAACAACCAGATCTTGATGCATCACCAAATTCTCTGTAGTGACTTAGGAGGATGTCTATCACAGCTGGAGGGGAGAATTTATAATTTCGTCATCGGACTTACGAGCGAAGAGCATCAAAGACAATTGATGCTTAAACTTTTAGTCCCATAATCCAAGAAAATCGACAAAGCAACTTGATCAGGGTAAATGGACAAGCAACTTTATCATTTAAATTTCAAAGGCTGTCTGTTTAAATGTGTCGTGCATATTCTTACATGGAAACTTTTTCGTTCGTCCGTTCCAAACAAAACGTTTTTAATGTCTTAAGGCTCTCTGATTGTCATTCTTGCCTTATCTCAGTATTCCAACGTTACCGACAAAGCTGAAAGTCGAGGTAATTAGTTCTAGACGGCTTTTGCATCTGTCAAGATAAATGCGATCGATATGCGAAAAACTGCTCTAATAGATATGAAGATCTACCCTCTAAAGGATATACAATTAGCCTAATTCCGTCTAAAATCTCAGACGGATTGTAAACGAAAAATATTACACACTATATGCAAAATTTGACGGTATGGAATTCATATCTTCAGTACGAAAAAAAGTGAGCACTGAAACTTATGTTTAGCCTCAAACTTCACCATACTTTTAAAATCTACGTTTTTCATAGTCATAACCATCATTTGAAAAAGAAAAAAATACAAGCAGTGGCCTGATGTATAACTAAGCCCCTTCCTTAAAAAATAACATAAACGTCGCGCGTCATAGTCTACCTCAACTTCACCTTTGTCCATGCAAACGAACAGTTATTCTTTCATTCCATTTAACTTGCATTTCCTCGATGCATTTGCATTGATAGCTAGTAGTTTCAGTCCAATGCTTCTCATCCTAATTTTTGTTACGTCTGTTATGTTCCTTTGCCTCACGGGAAAATAAAACGTTATGTTGCGTTGATTTATCAGAAGCGTTTGGGAAATAGTCTTTATTTATCTTCGTAATTTAAAAAATTTTTAACCCGTGGCCATTAGCCAATTGACGGATCTGTTGTTTAATCTAGAAAGATTAACTTGCTGTTGTACGTCTATCAGTTAATGAAAAATTTTGTCAGTGCAGCATAAAAGAAAAAATATCCGCGTGGGTTTATCTAAACAAAGCGAAACTAAGATAAACGAACTTTTTTTTGTTTCAACAATTATGATATTTGTTCCTTCCATTTGATAAGTTCCAAAATTTACTACAAAATTAACAGAAACTTCTTCCAACAGAGACTGATATTACGTCCAATGATTTATTCTGTGAACGCCGCGGAACTTTGCCTCAGTTTTAATGACATAAACCATGTGTAACTGCCATGATGCATGAAAACACAAAAATAGCCAGGTTTGTTTATATTGTATTTCTGTGACGTTTTTATATGATTTTCATGAAAATCCAGAAACTCCTAATTGCCAAGGTGTAAGTACATAGCGGCTGAGTTTCACGCCAACTGAATATTCCGTGATTATTAATTTTGAGTTAATTTTTGCAATAGTCCCTGTTTTGACTGATTTGCTAGTCAGACTTAAGACAGATGTTGTAATCTCTTATTAAACAATAAGAAAAGATCTCTTTGCACATTTGTTCTGTTTTGCATAATGTGTTACCAGCCTTGTTTGCGAAGAAAAGATGTACTTACTGAAATAAATACCCTACAGTACTCTCTCGTGTTGCAAAATAACTATTATGAAATAAGTTTTTTTTGATATTTCGCTGCAATTTGGCCTCGTATGGAAAAGATAAGTGAAGTGCTTCAGGCAATTAGAACTATTTTTCGTGAAAATTTCGAAATTCCACGATATTTGAGTAAGAGACTTTGGCAAAGGCGGCTTAATTCAAAGTATTTGAGGTAATCATTGTTATAAAGGTGAATTATAAGCTTAAAAATTTTAAATAGAAGACTACTGGTTTTGAATTGCCTTAGTCAAACCCACACAGAAAGAAATAATCAAGGAAGGTTTCGATAAATAAAACATTTTAAAACCTTTTTCAGTACTACTTTAATCAAAAAAAAGGCAAAAAACAGTGTTATCCAAGCTGACCTTATTTAAATCCATTTAGTCTGTACCACTGTTATCCATTCATTGCATTATAGGGCCTCCCATGAGTTTCTCTGCTGCTTCAAAATGTTGTTATGTCGTTCAAGTGAATTCTATGAGTGGTAGTTTAGAAGAAAATTGCTAAGTAATCGCGTGAACACCAAAGCTTTATATTTGTGTATTGCGCAACAAACAATAAAAAAAATTTATATATTTCTGGATTATGATTGGAGCAGAATTCCACTATTTTTTTTTTAAAAAAAAAAGACCGAATGCAACTCAAATTTACATTTAAAATGCATCTGTTGTCAAAGGTCTAGAAAAAAAAAAAGCTATTTGCAAAAAGGCGTTATGATCATGAATTTAACTAATTCGTTTGTTGTTTTCCGACCAGCTTCGCCAAAAGCTCAATTTAACTTTTCAGATCTTTCCTTCCCAGGATTAACACGTTCCTAACAATGGTTCGTGTTTCGTGGAAACGGATGATTTTTGTTACTAAAACAGCCGGGAAGAATTAAGGTTTTCCAACAAAAAATATATTTCAAAATTTACGATGGATGATTCCAAAATAGATTTGGTTGAATAGGTCTAGTGTTCTAATTGCCACTGATATTATAGAGCAAGCAATGTGTTTTAGTAAAATTTAAGCGGTTTTGTGTATTGATTACCAACCGCAAACGACGAATAACTGTTTCTTAATCAGATTTCCATACGACAAAATGTTCCATTCATATTCAACTTATGAGAGGTGAATTTTTAATTCACAAGAAAATTTACTTATTGTGAGTCCAACTTTTGAATGTAGCCATCGCAAAAGAATTTCGCTTTTGTTCGATCAGTTCGAATGTCATTGTCATTGTAAATGTAGAATGAGAAAGATAAATTTTCTTATTACTTCAAATCCAAATAGCGCAGAGTCTTGCACCGGTGAACAGTTATCTAAGCTGAAGCCTTGCTCAAGACCAACATTTACGCTTGGTTATGATTATTATAACGTTCGTAAGATTTTTGAATGATTTAAAAAGCAAAAATTCCTTAAATTTTATATGTTCCAATCCTACCAGTTTAGCTTAGTCCAATTGTCAACTCAAAATAAAATATCACAAAGCATACCCACAAAACCCTCAGGGAGGCAAACTTGTAACTTAACTTCGCAGCAAGCTGTTGTACACCTGCCGAAGGGATTGTTCTTCCCGTTTGACAGATCAGAGTAAGTGACTGACGGCCACGAAGCTCTTAAACCATACTATGGGTGTTGAATAAACACCACCTCATAAAAATCACGAATATTATTGTCGCAAAGAATTAATCCCATAATAGGTAAGGTGTTAAAAGAGTTACGATTGTTATCGCTTTCTATCGCCAAGGAATTAAGACTTCCCTTTCTGGTTTTGAAAATTATATTACCTTTTTTGTTTTTCTCTTGCTGTACCAAGAATAATAGAAATTGCATAAAAAAGAATAATCTCTGACTGTTTTCACAATTGACCGTCTTTACAATCGCTAAATTAAACAGTAAAAAATAATTAGTTTTTCCTTTTATTTATTCTTGGGATCTTTTCTACTAATCAACGGTGAAAACCTTGCTTGTTCCATTATCACGAAAGCGCAGGCATTTCTTTCAACATGAAAAGTATAAAAGTGTTATTTATATTTGGAAAGCAGAGCTGAAGGTCATGTCTACGAGATTATCTGCTCAAAAAGAGACGGTAAATTCAAGCCACTGACAAAATATGACAAAAGTTGATATCGGTGCCATGTTGATTTACAATATGTGTGATAAAGTGGTCAAATCAATATTCAAATTCAGTTGCGATATAAAGTCTTAAAAACACCCCCTGTTGTATTTTTCACGTGCAGTTACGTTACCTATGTTTAATTTTGCAATAAAAAGTAGTTTTAAAACTAAACGTCATCCATTATGGAGTTAAAATTAAATTTTGAATAACTGTTTCCTGCGAGGTCTAAACCAGACACGTAATTTAAAATTGAAATATAAAGCATTGAGTGTGTTTTGCTCCTGAAATCGTAAATCAAATAAGACTATAGTTTGCCAATATTTTTAATTTCTTTTCCGATCTAGGAAGTAAGCTCACAGTTCGATAGGAGGACAGGAGCCTTCCAACGAGAATAGCTTATAATATTGATTAATTCTTCTTCGGCTAAAATTAGAAAAATTAATGTGCAGAAAATTGACAGCTTTGCTAAATTCTGAACATCATTTGCAATTACAAAACAAGAAAGTTCTCCACTCGTTGTCCTACAACAAAGCAAATATATACAATATAGATAATATTTCTTGGCTGAGTTGTTTGGCGACAATATATGTTATAGAGGCAATTGGTAGGATATTCGGCTTTTTTCGTCTTATTTGAGGATCAACAGGCAGTAGGTTTGGTCTCTTAGGTATTTCCTTTACCTTGGCCTCAATCCCTTGGCAATTTCAGTACTGCACAACCATTTAAGCTGTTGAATAAATTTGTCATAGCTAGTAGCCGCGATATCTGACATCCAAATTCCTCCCACGTTATAAGTATTGACCTTCTTGTAACTCTGCTTTGACTGCTTGTTTTAGAAAGAAATCAGGTCGCATTTGCCTTGTCATCGTCTGTATAGATGCAAAGCTTCTACCACCCCTCCCTCTGTGGCTTGTCTTCTTTTATGGGCACGTTTGGTTGGTAGGTGTTTTTATATGTATATCTAAATATGTCCAGATCTAAGAAAAAATAATTGAAAACAAAAAAGGGAAAGAAAGAAAAAGAAAAAAAAATACTTAAAATGCCGAGTAAATTGATTGGTTTAGAGCGTAAAATCCATGTTTAACTGAAAAAAACAACTGTTCAAGTTTTGTTTATTTTTTTGGTTTTCTGTCTTCACTGTTTGTTTGTGTGTGTGTGTGTTTTTTTTAAGTTTTAGAAAGCTGTTCCTTTTATTTGAATATAGTTTTTAATTTTTTTTACAATTATCTTTTTTATTTTGCATTTAATATTTCCTCGTTTGAACTCGTAGAAAATATTTCAGTCATTGCCAACGGGTAATTTTTTTTACGTTTGAAGCTTTTTTCCCTCATAGTATTAAGGTATTGTATGAGATCGTAAGGGAACCCTCATGTTCTCTTGGAGTGTTGTTAAGTCTGATCGACCTTCTTTTCTCGTGAGGTCGCCATCCATTTGTCATCTATAAATCCAGTGAGAATGGATGCCAAAAGCTATTGATATTAAACTGAAAAAGACACGAGTTCGACAACAAAATTGCTGAAAAGAATATATGAAGGCTGAAGAAAAGGGAACGCATTTTATTTCAGGAATGAATTTGCTTAAGACGTGTTACGGAAAAAATGGATTTTCCCACCGTTTCCGTAATAAAACTTCCTATATGGAAAAACAGTAACCTACTCCATGTGCCAAGAATTTTGCTAAAAATCAATTAAACGAGAGCGAGAGGCACTTTCTTTAGAAGGTCAGAATCGCCTCCAGGTTGCTTCCAGGTGATATTTAGAATTCTCATCATAATATATCCGGAATTAGCAGCAGTAATTCTTTATTTCAAATCTAATTCCTAATTTTAATTAGTAAAAGGGTTTGCTCCCTTTTCATAATTTTAAGCAGCCATATAGCTAAGAAACGACTGCTGATTTTTTACCCTTTAATAACGAAGAAACACCATTATACGATTTTCTTGTAGTGTCAATGCGGTTTCCTTTCGTTTTGCTCCCATGATTTAAAACATGGTGGAAAATATTTTGACCGATTCTCACTTTTTCCAATACAAAATGGAGCAACGTTCAAAAACCTTTCTTTTTGCTTATAATCATTTGAAAAAATATAGTGATAGGATTTCGGCAGATCGAATAACGCTCAACCTACCTTGTGAAACAACGTCCCAGGTAAAACAGAATTTTTTAGACCAGTTTTTGCTCGCGATCGAGGTCACCAAACTTTTCCTTTTTCTTTCTTAGGGATTACGATTCTGACCAACAGCTAACAAACAAGAGGAGGAAAGTGTTATGAAATACTGTATAAACATTAGAATATGGAAAATGTCATGATTATCAGGCTAAGAGCTAATTGGAAGCCATGACGCTGGGGGCTTTCACGACGCCATTCATGGATGTTGTCAGTGAAAGCTAGCGATCTCAATCGGTTGCGAAATTTCCCATCCATTTTTTCTTATCGCCTTAAGTCATCTAATCTCTAAAAGGTGCCGCGGAAATGGCTTTCTAAGAGAACCTCTCTCTACACATTCTGCCATCTTCACTTTTGTGCACGCAACACTTTTTCTTAATAGCCACTGGAGTGGATTCTGATCGGCTCAGATCGATCACAGATAAAAAACGATTGACTAGCTACAGTCTGCAAAAATAAAACTACATTCGGAACGTAAAGAGCTTCGAAAAGAAATCCATCTTTATATGAAAACTTAATCTCTTTGATCCCTTTGGTGGAAAACCTTTTCTGCACTGAAAATGGTTAAATCAATTTTTATTAATTAATATTTCAAGAAAAGAAAGCAAAAATGTTATCGGGTTTTCAGCTTGAATAAAATTTAATAAAGGTACCCAGGATTTTCGAAGCAGCTGTTATTGAAAATTTGTCACAAAAAAATGGAAAGGCGACATAAATGGAAAACGTTCAGCTGATAAAAGACCAGGAGATTATAAAGTGGCCAAGCATGGCACGATAGACGACTTTTCTTGTCCAATCAGCTTTCAGGTGTAATGGACTTAACTTTATTGATAATGCCGTATTACAACTCTCCCATTTTCATGATCGCTCGTTTGACTATGAGATTTGCAAGTTTCGATCCTGCGAAACAATTGAAAATTGTACGAATGCCGAAAACAATTCCCCCAACACTTTCGATATTTCTCTTCATCTGACTATTTACAAACGTAACGTGGTTTCTGCCGATTAAGGTATTGGTCGAAAATCTTAGAATTGAAGAACTAAATGTTGCACGCCTATCAAATTGATCGAAAAATGATAAATTTAAGCTACACTAATTGGTAGAAAGAGGGAAGCTAGGACAAATCATTTTGACCTAAGTAACAGTTTGACTGATAAAGAGGTGTTCTATTCCAGGTAGTCTAAACAGGCTAAATGTTATCACGTAGGGCAATTCCTACTCTATAAGCTTCAATTGCCACAATTTCTACAAACTAAAGATATTGTTCAAGATAGTGCTGCTTGAAAGTGCCTTCAAATTTTGTAGGACTTGAAATCTCAAAGTCTCACAAGGATAAGAGACACGTGATTATTTCTCGAGCAACAGCTTATGTGTTAAGGAAGGGGGGGTGGGGGTGGGGCATTCTCGTAGGCTATGATCACTCCTATCCATTAAAGGTCTCAGACAGTGTTAGAAGGGAGTTCATGCAGACATTGCGTTGAAATGATTTTTTTTTAATAGACCACAAGCAACCTCTTAATGGATAGGCCTAGATGAGGAGCTTTTCGCGTTCGGCAAAACAATGTTCAAGGCATTAAAATTGAAGCGCCTGGAAACGCCAGAAAAGCAAGCGAGGGGACTGGACCTCATTGTCATCTCCCTGTCACCCTCAATTCTCTATCATGAAAATTATTTCAATACACTCATGAATGTTCTTGAAGTCAAAGTTTATTTACTCTAGTAACTGGAATTATGTAATAATCATCATACAGGGAGACCTAATTTCCTTATAATGACCAAAGCGAGGCACCTTTGGACTGTCACGTAATACATTTTTCAGTTTACACACAAGGAGTTTCGTTTGGAAATTACAGGTACGAAATCATAAGAATACCATCGTACGCCGTTTCAAGTGAACCACATACAGAAAATCTAACTTCTTCTACCGTTTCTTTCCATTACGATTTCACGCGATAACTTCTAAAATAATCCTCCAACCAGACTGAGTGAAAACAAACGAGCTTGAAGTTTTCAGACTAGTGACGTCAATAAATCGTTATTTCTGGTTCTTGAGCGTGACAATGGTCACGAAATATAAAGAAAATTTGGCATGGTTATATATGGAAACAACTTGGGGCACTCTAAGTTTGACGTCATCGAAAATTCAATATTCACGCAAGAAAATTTGACAAAATTCACAAAAAGATGTCATTGATTAGCAGTGCACACGAAATTTTTTTGCGTTTTCGAATGGATCTCGGTGCCTTGCGGCTTCTGTCTTCTTGAAATAGGCTATTAGTAGATGTTGAAGTGAAAAAAGGGATTAACTTTGACCTTTTTCTCAAACTCTCCCTGTGAGTATTTACTTGTAGACAGCATAAATGTTGCATTACCTCTGCAAACGCTCGTATCAAAAATTATCTATATCCTAGGCCTTCTTCTTTAGAAGAGACTCCACTACTGGCTGTGTTTCGTCAAATGTCCAACCATAGCAGGAGGACACCAAACTAAGAAGGAAATGTAGAAATGAATATTAGAAAAAAAAAATGACGAAAATCAAACAAAACAATTAGGAGAATGTTTCAGAAAAAAAAAATCGAGTTGCATGTGTGAAAACTACGATAAAGCGATACGTAAAATGAAGAATTATTGTCATGATCAATGGGATGTCCAAATTAATCCGAAATTTAATAGGCATTTTCAGTCTCTTTGCCTCGTGACTGATCTTGAAGACTTATTCCTCCAAACAATCTAATCAGAACGCCGTATAGAACCAATTACGACTTGACCCTTTCCTACGCCTTCTGCTTTGCTTTCCTTGTTTTTTGTTTTTTTGTTTTTTCAAATTTGAGTTCGCTCAAGCTCATCGTCGTATCTATCTTCGATTGGCCAATCTGATTGATTCTGGTTTTAATTTTACGGGACTCGATCGAAAATAGCACTGCGGTTGTTGTCGACAGCTCGCCTTAGGGTGGAGTGTAATACACGATGCTCTTATTCAGTGATCTACAGGGAATTGTATACGAAATACAATGTTGATGTGGCAGGAAGTCCTATGTACTTCCTTTGTACTATGTAACCTAAATAGCTGATGAGTCACCCCAAAAAGGTATGATTTGGGTGTCGTTTTGGTTTTTAAAACGGATACAAATTGTGGACATTTGGCCCTGAAGCAAGGTATAATTTTCAAGAGAACCACGAATGTGTATAATCAGATAAAGGTAGTCCTCCACTTTTTAACTCCAACTGTCGAAATGAAAGTGATAGAAGTAACGTTCGCTTTCTTCAAAAATCTGACCCAGTTTCAGATCAACTCATTCCATTTTCCTCACCCGTCTTCTGAACTGAACTGTAAAATTCATACCCGGCTAAAAGTTGAAATGGGCTTCGTTGCATTTTCTAAGGTACAATAAAGAGTATTTCAACTTTCAGAAGACAGGTCAGAAAACGGGTATGAATTTTTCAAAGGTCAGTTCAGAAGACGGTTGAGAAAAGTGTATTGATCTGAAATTGGGTCAGATTTTTGAAGATAGCGAATAAAACAACCTTAACATCATTGAGAAGAGTATTCCCCGAACAGAATGTTAATTCATGTTAGCCAACCCCCACCGACTCATCAAGTTTCCAGAGAGGTCTACGTACAGTACCCATTTATTTCCTGGCAGGAGAGAGGCAGCCCTTGTTTGGTCTCGTCACGAAACGTGTTCTCACCGCTCTCCCAGAGGAGATCAAAGAACGGCTGAAAAAGACACGGGGAAAGGCGAGATGAAACTTAACTGCCTTGCCAAAAACCCATAGCTATGATCCATCCTGCGAAAGCTTAAACGATCTGGGATCTAATTAACGCGCCGGGCATCAGACACCAAAGCAGGAATGTGTGCTCAAGAGGAGCAGCACGATTACTTCGTTTTTCGTGAACTCGCCTTTACGCTTGTATTTACTAAGTGAGAGTTTGGAAAGCGCTACATGTTTACAAATTATCTCGTGAAAATATTCCGGGAGACGGAAACAATAGAAAAAGGGAGACAGTGGTGTCACAGTTGATTTTACTTTAGGCGGAAGAGGCGATACCAAACTGCTCGCCGAGACCGGAATCTCTGAAGAAAGGCACTTTAGACTAGCTTCAATTTTTCAAATATTTTGTCTGCGGTTCACGCACCTCCGCTGTGTAATACGGTTTGACCAGGTATTGGCGGTATATTAGTTGGGACCACTTTGTCGTTAATTGCATCAGATTAATGGAACCCCTTTGTTTTTCGCGGCTTCAAGGAATCCAGGCAATCACGATAATTGTGCAGTGACTTCACACCTTGAGCACGAAAGCTAAAAAGCATCACAAGTTATCTGTTCAAATTGGAACATGTGGAGAAATTGTTTCTGGTGTTATCATAAAGTCTTATGGTGTCGTTTCAGGCTGCGGTTCCACTCTTGCACGCACCAAATCTCAGAGAGTAAAATGCTTCGGTACCAGTCACCGGCGCGCCGGTCCCGTAATAAAATAACGCAAAATAGAGCAATTAACACAAGTGCACTGTATGTATTTATAATGGTCAAGTTATGAAGAAAAACGGAGAAAAAATGTCTGAAAAGTGACCTAATAAATTCCATTTTCGATAAACATGCCTCCAAGGAACATTCCAAAGCTGTTTTCAGATAACTAGTACAAAACTTGTTTCCCCATGGAATGAGCTGGGTGTCAGTTTTAATTCTGGTAATTAAATACTGGCGTCCCTGTAGATTTACTTTATTTTAGTTATTGTTTAGGTCACTCAACAAAAGCGGATTTCTGCTTACCTTGCGTAGGGGGATATAAAAAGGGCAACAAACAAAATATTTGTTTATTCTGAGAGCTCGTTTCCTAGCAGTAGCCAGTGTCCTAGCTGTCGAAATGTATTTTGAACTGCAAGTTTTCCAAAGATTTCTCATCTATTCTTCGCTTCTTCTCCTCTTCACCGTGGGACGGCTACTGAAAATTTTGCCATTTTTCAAGTCGATGATCGGCATTGCGATATGTAAAATGACGGATACTTCCTTGCCGACAGAAATTTACTGGGATTCGCTGTTTACCTGGAAAATGTTGCAGAATGTGTATTATTGCGTACTCGCCGATATGGGTAAAAAGGTCAAATTAAACAACAAAGCCTACAATTCTCCCATCGTCTCCATCGATGGAAAACGTTGTCAGAGAATTTTCGACTTGGCAAGAGGTAGCCGACCACTGGTGCTCAACTTCGGCAGCTCAACCTGTCCTGTTTTTATGAAAATGTTGAAAAGATACCAAGTGCTAATTAAGGAGTTTTCAGAGATGGCCGATTTTGCTGTGATATACATTGAAGAGGCTCATCCCGTCGATGGCTGGGCATTTAAGGTAAGAAACAATAATACGTTTCGCTATTATGTGGGGAATGCATTTTGTTTATGTTAAATTTCAAAACACTAGAGCACTTCGAATAATTTGTTTAGCCTTTTTCACGCGAATTATGTATGTTACTATTTATATAGTTGCTGATTAGGCCTCCGGACACTCGTTGTCCTTCGATGGAGCTTGGAAAACTGCCGTAACATGATGCCTTGATAAGAGCCAAAACAAATCCTGACAATTTCCTTTTCTTGGTTGTATCTCTAGAATAACAGTGACATCCCGAAGCACCGTACTTTAGATGAAAGATGCAAGGCCGCCCAAAAAATGGCGAAATCCTTGGATCTCTCCGGCTGCACTGTGGCGGTAGACAGCATGCTAAATGAAGCCAATATCGCATACGGTGCTGTTCCAATCCGCTTATACATTGTACAAGATAAAAAAATTGCATATGAAGGGGGCGCAGGTCCCATGAATTACCGGGTGCATGAGGTCAACGAATGGCTACAACGCGACAGAACAAGAAAATCACTTAAGGAGCAGAACTTTTAAGTGTGGATGAGCGATAAAATTCTATTTCTGAAAAATTGAAAGTGAAACGAGAGTCGGTCGAAGATCAAGTAGAGAGCGATAGCCGACCTCAGAAAATCCACAAGGAAACAAGAAAGACGCATTGTCCTTACCTCAACTCGAGCATGTTAATGTTTCATTGTTCAAGAGACAAGAAGTGGAGACCATGAGTGATATAATCATCAAACGTTTTATTTATCTATCGTTTGTATGTAAATTGCCCACATACTCGAGATAATCTCTGTGGAAACTTGAGCAAACCAATAGATACATCATCACGAAAACACTTACGAACAACGGTAATTGCATTAGGTTAATTCTGATCCAAGTAAAACTGCAAAATATGACTGTAACAATAATACGACCCGTATTATCTATCATTTTACGGCATCGTTCGCGTATTTCACCACCGTAGATAAGGAAATTTTAGAAATAACTTGCATGTAAAACCCTTAAACGCGAATAAGATCACATCCTATCACAACGCATTTCAAACTCGTGCATCGGCTAAAATTAATATACTCCACATTATCTGCTGACTTATGATAAGCTTGTTAAACTGGCTGATACTGATACTGATCACTTTTATTTCATATTTTTTTTCGCTAAGGCTCCGTATGTGACTGCTGAAACACTTACAAGTAGAACTAGAATTTCATAGGTCTGGAAAAAAACCTCAACTTGAAAGTAATTCAAATCAAGAATATACCTATATTCACAAACGCCCATTGTAATCGACAACGTGTAACGTATATTTGCGTCAGTCAAACACCGATTTATTTATTACATTTTATATTCTCTCAGTTTATATCTGCGTGGTCATTGCTCAATACCTGATACTCTACCAAAGCCGGATGATGGGCGAATCTAGCGTAAAACCAGATTATGAATAAAAGACGATTTACAAAAATTAATGCTTACTCATATATGTGTGAACGTCTACCTTATAAGGCTATGTTAAACTACCAAGGAAGCCCGTAACCATGGCCTTCGACCCCCAGTAGCTGTTACTATTTCCTCGAAGTACCACAGAACGGAAAAGGAGTCTTACGACTATAAGCGCGTAAAGGATCAAAATAGATTTCTTTTTATTTGCTACCGTGCCTAACCACTGTTTACTGTTATCTTGCCTGTGCTGGACATTTGCGCCTCATTCACATCCCCCCAGCCCCTTCCCCTGCGTATTTTCAATTATGATCTCAAAATCACTGGCTCCAAAAGAAATATTTGCTGCTACTAATTCCAGGAAACTGTCCACTTATAAAAAAGGCTTAAATTGCAAAAAAACACATATCTTATTTCTTTCCCTCCTTTGGTATGCATTTCATGAAACCTAACTGTTCCATACCCCTACGTGTAAGCGCATGTACAGACTATAGCAAAGAATCTCTCTGCTTTCATCTACACGTGTGCTACACATGTGCGCAACCAAAATAAACCCCCAGTATCACGAACCCTTGCTCTTTGAGGGTTTGTTAGGAAACTTGTATGATCCTCTCTTGGAATATGGGATTCACAGTGTAAATTAAACAACAACAAACATATGAAACATATGTATGAACTGCGGTTATGAGACGTATATGTGAACGATCCTTCGCAGTAAAGTACTATTTGAGCAATAGTGAAAATCAGACCTGAAAAAAATTTCAGGCCTGTACGGGATTCGAACCACTGACCTCTGCGATACTAGTGCAGCGCTCTACCAATTGAGCTAACAAGCCAACTGGGAGCAGGCCATCAAATTAATTCGACATAAACCCGTAGATGATAAATCAAACAACAACAAACATATGAAACATATGTATGAACTGCGGTTATGAGACGTATATGTGAACGATCCTTCGCAGTAAAGCACTATTTGAGCAATAGTGAAAATCAGACCTGAAAAAAAAATTTCAGGCCTGTACGGGATTCGAACCACTGACCTCTGCGATACTAGTGCAGCGCTCTACCAATTGAGCTAACAAGCCAACTGGGAGCAGGCCATCAAATTAATTCGACATAAACCCGTAGATGATAAATCAAACAACAACAAACATATGAAACATATGTATGAACTGCGGTTATGAGACGTATATGTGAACGATCCTTCGCAGTAAAGCACTATTTGAGCAATAGTGAAAATCAGACCTGAAAAAAAAATTTCAGGCCTGTACGGGATTCGAACCACTGACCTCTGCGATACTAGTGCAGCGCTCTACCAATTGAGCTAACAAGCCAACTGGGAGCAGGCCATCAAATTAATTCGACATAAACCCGTAGATGATAAATCAAACAACAACAAACATATGAAACATATGTATGAACTGCGGTTATGAGACGTATATGTGAACGATCCTTCGCAGTAAAGCACTATTTGAGCAATAGTGAAAATCAGACCTGAAAAAAAAATTTCAGGCCTGTACGGGATTCGAACCACTGACCTCTGCGATACTAGTGCAGCGCTCTACCAATTGAGCTAACAAGCCAACTGGGAGCAGGCCATCAAATTAATTCGACATAAACCCGTAGATGATAAATCAAACAACAACAAACATATGAAACATATGTATGAACTGCGGTTATGAGACGTATATGTAAACGATCCTTCGCAGTAAAGCACTATTTGAGCAATAGTGAAAATCAGACCTGAAAAAAAAATTTCAGGCCTGTACGGGATTCGAACCACTGACCTCTGCGATACTAGTGCAGCGCTCTACCAATTGAGCTAACAAGCCAACTGGGAGCAGGCCATCAAATTAATTCGACATAAACCCGCAGATGATAAATCAAACAACAACAAACATATGAAAGATATGTATGAACTGCGGTTATGAGACGTATATGTGAACGATCCTTCGCAGTAAAGCACTATTTGAGCAATAGTGAAAATCAGACCTGAAAAAAATTTCAGGCCTGTACGGGATTCGAACCACTGACCTCTGCGATACTAGTGCAGCGCTCTACCAATTGAGCTAACAAGCCAACTGGGAGCAGGCCATCAAATTAATTTTGATGGCCTGCTCCCAGTTGGCTTCTCATAACCGCAGTTCACACATATGTTTCATATGTTTGTTGTTGTTTAAACATATGAAACATATGTATGAACTGCGGTTATGAGACGTATATGTGAACGATCCTTCGCAGTAAAGCACTATTTGAGCAATAGTGAAAATCAGACCTGAAAAAAATTTCAGGCCTGTACGGGATTCGAACCACTGACCTCTGCGATACTAGTGCAGCGCTCTACCAATTGAGCTAACAAGCCAACTGGGAGCAGGCCATCAAAATTAATTCGATATAAACCCGTAGATGATAAATCAAACAACAACAAACATATGAAACATATGTGTGAACTGCGGTTATGAGACGTTTGATGGCCTGCTCCCAGTTGGCTTGTTAGCTCAATTGGTAGAGCGCTGCACTAGTATCGCAGAGGTCAGTGGTTCGAATCCCGTACAGGCCTGAAATTTTTTTTCAGGTCTGATTTTCACTATTGCTCAAATAGTGCTTTACTGCGAAGGATCGTTCTCATATACGTCTCATAACCGCAGTTCACACATATGTTTCATATGTTTGTTGTTGTTTGATTTATCATCTACGGGTTTATATCGAATTAATTTGATGAACTGCTCCCAGTTGGCTTGTTAGCTCAATTGGTAGAGCGCTGCACTAGTATCGCAGAGGTCAGTGGTTCGAATCCCGTACAGGCCTGAAATTTTTTTTCAGGTCTGATTTTCACTATTGGTCAAATAGTGCTTTACTGCGAAGGATCGTTCTCATATACGTCTCATAACCGCAGTTCACACATATGTTTCATATGTTTGTTGTTGTTTGATTTATCATCTACGGGTTTATATCGAATTAATTTGATGGCCTGCTCCCAGTTGGCTTGTTAGCTCAATTGGTAGAGCGCTGCACTAGTATCGCAGAGGTCAGTGGTTCGAATCCCGTACAGGCCTGAAATTTTTTTCAGGTCTGATTTTCACTATTGCTCAAATAGTGCTTTACTGCGAAGGATCGTTCTCATATACGTTTCATATGTTTGTTGTTGTTTGATTTATCATCTACGGGTTTATGTCGAATTAATTTGATGGCCTGCTCCCAGTTGGCTTGTTAGCTCAATTGGTAGAGCGCTGCACTAGTATCGCAGAGGTCAGTGGTTCGAATCCCGTACAGGCCTGAAATTTTTTTCAGGTCTGATTTTCACTATTGCTCAAATAGTGCTTTACTGCGAAGGATCGTTCTCATATACGTTTCATATGTTTGTTGTTGTTTGATTTATCATCTACGGGTTTATGTCGAATTAATTTGATGGCCTGCTCCCAGTTGGCATGTTAGCTCAATTGGTAGAGCGCTGCACTAGTATCGCAGAGGTCAGTGGTTCGAATCCCGTACAGGCCTGAAATTTTTTTCAGGTCTGATTTTCACTATTGCTCAAATAGTGCTTTACTGCGAAGGATCGTTCACATATAAGTGTAAATTAACTAGGAATTTTTAGTGGTTTTAGTTGCGGAGAGGATAAAAATAAACCCACTCATATATTGGCTTGTCTTAAGCTATGGTTCGTTTCTAACGGACGTCGAGCTCTTCAAAGATTCTCACTCATTCTATTAGCTTTGTTAATTGGATGAACAGCATTAATATCGGCTTTCCCTGTTTATCCTAACTAATCCCATAAAAATGAGCTTGCGGAAAGGCAGTGGGCTTCTTGCCTAAAGATATTTTCTCTGCTGTAGGGAGAGTAAAGTTAAACAAAAAGATTCGAAATCGAACTATCGAGGTTACGTGAGAGTAACCGAAAATCAAAATTATCGGCTGCATGGTGAAAAATAAAAGCGGAAACGTTTCATATCCAACCGGCCAAGTTCGTAGAATTTTAACAGGCCCATGAGTTATGTAGTTATAACTATACGAATTTGGGAAATATATGTTAATGTCCTGATCATTATCTGTTGCCTGTACATTTGCTTTAAGGAAAAAGGGTGATAACTGTGTGAAAATTTTTCGGTCCATATCTGGTACATAGGTAGCTATTTGTGTTGAGCCCGGGTGCATCGCAAACCTGTGCAATCTGACAACGGTTACTTGGGGCAGTAATTGTTGTAACTAAGATGTTTCTCGAAATTAGCATGGTTAAACTGACAGAGCTGTTTAACCATGCAATATAGTGAAGACCACTAAAATAAAACTGGGCTTCTCAGTCTAGGAGGGCAAGAGTTATGAGTGAATATTTTTAGAGGGCGGGTGTCCTCTCTAATCGAATCGCTTTGTTTTGACCTTACGATTAGCGCTGAGTTTGGCCTCGCCTGTATTGAGCTTTAAGTGAACGATCATGAGTTAGCTGGACCATGAAATCAGCTGTACGTGACAAAGATCAGGCGAATGCTGCAAGGATTTAAATCAAAGCTGTTGACTTGAAGCTGCAAATGATTAAAGAATATACTGAAAATATGAAATGAAGTGGCTCAAAACCTTCTAAAAATATCAAAAAGACAAGTGTAGCCCTTAAAAAATTCGTGACGGTAATAGCATGTTCTTAGCATTGTTGCTCAGCTCAGCGTGAAACTTTATTACTATTGTTTAATACTCAATGAATAATCAGCTTATTAGAAGACAATAGGGGCAGGTTTTAAAGATGTTTAAATAATGTTAATGGCCCAATGAAAGTTATGCAACTTATAGTTGTGCAAGAAAGAAACTCTGTGTCTACTGGAGCCAATGATATATGTAAGTTCATAGACACCTTGTATAAGTTAAAGACATTAACTTGGTCTGACTGGGGTTAATTTGCACAGTGTAATCACAACGTATTTTTCCAAGTTTGTATCCACTGGAACATCAAAGGATAACTGAATAAAGTAATAGGCAGTCATCTGCCGTCAATGAACAATGATGGGAGAGGAGATTGTTTTAAAAACAGATAAGCTCACTCTTAAGGAATATCAGTGGAGATGATCCAGTTTGAAAGACTTTGGACCTTACTAATACCGTGTACGTGCAGGTATATGGATGTAACAATGACTAGACTCTGTGTTTCTAATCTTGCTGAGTCATGTGATCTTAGGCAAACCATTCAAGCTTGTCGTGGGACCCGAGGAAGGAAGGGGTGTGGGTGATTTATATTCGATACGTGTGGCAGCCGGTTTTTTTTTTTTTTTTTTTTTCATTGATACATCACTGAGACTACAGCTATTTTAAACATGGCTCTAAAAAGGATGTAATGTTTGAGTACTTTAAAGGATTTTTTGACGGTAAGTAGACATCATCAACACGAACAAACAAGCGTAAATCCTTCTCAACCTTTACCATTCAAATCTCCTACTAAGCCAGCCTATTATCGGTCAGAAATGATTGGCCTTCAATTTGTTCATGCAACTAAGCCAGCTTGAAAATCGCCTTAAGGCCTAGGATCTTTGCTGTTAGTGACGAAGCAGGATCAATTCTCTATTTATAATTAATGCATAGTAAATCAACTGTCTGGTAATGGACAAAGCCTGGATCAACAAAACCAGACTCTCCATCCCGAGGGTTTTTACACTGAAATATAAAATTCAAAGTATATCGATCGCTTATATTGATGTGTACAGTTTATTTATGTTGCTTCTTTTCGTGTGTACAGTGCAGTTCAAGAGAATAAAAATTCCGTGCATCAATTTCAGGCACAAGACTGACATTGTCATAAGTCACCTTTGTTGGATTGCGAAATAGAACTTAATACCCGTGCTTAAATACTTTATTTCATCATTGTCAAATAACTTTTCTCTGATCCACTTGAAAATTCCCCACGGTATTACACGTGTTCGAAAGATTTAAGAATTTTAGGCAAGTGGTTAATTTTCTCTCCATTTAAAGATAAATGCTATTGGTCGAGAGAAAAGTTATTAGAACAAAACCGAATCCAAAATTTGCACTTGTTTGGTCATAATGATCTTTGAAAAGCCAGATTTTCAAGAAATCTACCTCTGACTCGGCCCCAGTCATCTTGATAACGTGGGCGGAGAACTTAAGATGGCATGGATGCGAGTTGTGACGTAGTATCTCGTCTTCCCCCTTCCCATCAACCCTTACTCCCCTACTGCGCCGCGTTGCCGCGGTCTTTGAAAACGATTGGTGGGGTATCAGTAAATATCAGGCGCTTAGAACCTCAGGGCAGTCAGACTGTTACTTAAGTGCCGCTCCCCCAATTCCTTTTCCTTTTCCCTTCTTCCTCCCCTTTTGAGTAAGTAATTTTGACGTGCTTGTGGGAAAAACTCTTACCTGCTGAGTGGTTTTCTTTATTTAGGATTTAAAATGGGTACCGACAAACCGGATAGCGTAACCTAAAGACCTCCTACGGAGTAGAGTTGACCTGAAGTGCATAAGTATCTCGTCCTGAGGAAGCAGCAAGCGCAGACCTCCAAGTCTCTTTATGCCGTAAAGAAAACCAAGACCTGTCACTAACACTTTCCCTGGCAGTCAGACCGGTCAGCGGTTCATTAAACTATAAGCATGCATGCCCTTTCTACTGCATTCCCCAATCATTCTTTGTCCGCAATGCGATGAGCCGCTAGAATACCTCTGTGGTCAACACATTCACCAAGTTCAGTTCTCTCGGTTTCGAAAGCACGATTAGCTAGAGGAGATAGATAGGAGCTAGAGCGCAAGTGGAACATAGTCTTTAAACATCTCGGATAGGTGAAGACTTTTAAAAATAGTAAGAATCATGTTTTACGGTGAGCATTTTTTCCTATGGGTTGAAGTTTCTGCTCTTTTAAGTACATTATTGCAGCCCGTTAAAGTCCTTGAAAGTTAATCAAGGAATGTGTTTTTTATGGGTGAATCTCAAAGTGATTGTCAAGTGTTTGTCTCAAGGAACAAGATCAGTGACCCAACTCGGGGTGAAAGCCAGACCCATTGATCTCGCGAAGACCAGCTAGTTAACCATTAGGCCAACGCGTTGCATTCACGCGTTGCTAGTGAAATGCGCTGTCAACAAGTGATATTATTTTGGTATCTTTGGTCGGGAGACCACGAAAGACGTTTCTGGCCATCAGAATAAACCCGATTTAGGCAGCAATTGGCATTAAAAATTTAGCCGGTGGAGTATTTATTTCCCGAGGATTTTTAAAACTCATTATTTGCAAACTTAAATTTAAAAGTAAAAAAATTCCTGGCGCTGATCAAATCCGCGATTCTCATCATAATCACCCACTATCTAAGATTTCTGGACCAAAGGACAGAGGAACAACGTCTGGTAGTACGATGGTGATATGTAAAGAATGACATTAGTCTTCTAAGGAAGGCTAAGTTATCTCGAAACGATCGTGCAGTTTATTCGAAGTTTATGCATAGCATGTTTCTTCTTTCCAGAGTAGCGTGTTTTTCTCAGTTACTTGCTGTAAGAAACAAGAAAGATTCTTTGTTTGATGATTCTCTAGGACACGAACTACCTCTCCATTGACGTCACACCAAACTAACAAGACCACGAAATCAGGCGAACACATCACCTCATCTACACGAAATCCGACAGTGTTTCGCTGGATTCATAGAGATCAGAATCCTGATTTTCTTTAGAAGCTTGTCCTCAGTTGGATGATGAAGTAGCAATCAACCCTTTCCATCAATAGAGCCCGGTCCGTAAACATGTCCATCCATTGAAGTGATTTCCTTACTAATATTTAGAAAATAGAATATTGCATCATGATGATCTTGAATTTTAAGTAGCAAGGTAGAGTATTTACTGAGAATGACTCATCATCGCAGAAATGAGAAAAATTTTACCAATGCACCCACGAATGAGACTTGCATAGTTGGGAAACGTCAGAAAACTTCAATTAGTAATCCTTATTCATTTTGACATAGAGAAAAAAAATGGAGGCTAAGATTATTCACCTCGTTAGTCAGGGTGGCGACGGAACGTACTGAGAGCACGTATGGCATGGAAAGTACAATATCTGAGTTATAATGGGTACACCATAATAAGTTAACTGTAAGTAAGTAAGTAACTGAAGGCATATTTATATACACCAAACCCATTTCCTAAGCGGGTGTACGTGATTTCATACGGATGACCTACGCAAGACTTCTTCCCGTCTTCAACAGAATGTGTCTGTGTGTTTACATAGCATCACGAACTCTAGGGCCGTGTCATACAACAGGAGTTGAAAAAAATCGTTTTAAAACCATGACAACATCAACAAAATGAACCAGACAAGACAAAAACTGTTGAAAACCAACTTATCGTCTATTCTTTTGCTTGGCACAGCCACTGTTTCATTTTCGTCCAAAGCATAAAAGTTGAGTCTATTTGGATGGCTTGAGGTGGTTTTTGCAAAACAGGCCAAAGGTGTCCCAAAGGAATAATTTCCTCGGATCAAACAGCCGGAATGTACTCGTAATTCTTTTGAAGTATTGTCAAACGTGTAAGCTCGTGTATAGTCTGCACACAAACATACTCAATAACACACGAATGATTTTTTACCTTAAAAAAGTCTGCACACGGACTGATTGTTCAAACGAACACTCAGCGTGAATAAATCTTTGCACTAGTGCGGAAAATAGATGGGAATAAGGGATAAAAAAAAATGTAAAAACATTGCCTGTTTTTGCGGTGCACGCCTGATATTATCATGGTGTAGACAAAAGATCCTTGTTGGTTTATGGGCAGGCCTGGCCACGATATTTTATTGACCAAATTTTCAACGGACGAAATAGTATTTCCTTTGACGAAAGCAGGATGAAAATGGTACAAATTTGGTAACCATTTCAACAATTTAAATCTGTGAGGTCAGATCTGGTATTTCCTGTAGAATTGAAAAGCGCGCATTACTGCGCTGGAATATTGATTGAATACCATAATCAATGAGGCAAGGAAAGAAGCAGAGAGATTTCAAGAGACTTGAGCAATCTATTGTTTTCGGGTAATCAGTGGGACGAATTAGCACGAATCACGTATTAGCAGCTGTTGCTGTTATGATTAAAAACGCCAGGAAGAGTTGCTAAGGTGCTCAGTTTCAGATGGTACCTTGTGGTGTCAACATGTTTATCCAAATTGCGCAACTAGCTCAAGTATTCGCAGCTTACAGCATGTTAGTGCTGGTATTTTCAATTGGCTCTTTACTTAAGTCTTTCCCATCCTTCCGGAAAAGCATCATTAGAGCCTTCGAAATGATTACTAAAGTAAAGTTACCGGTCACTTCATATTGGGACTCTTTGTTCTCCGATCAAATGTTCCAGAACGTGTGGCATAGCGTGGCTTTGGATATGAACAAGAAGACCAAGCAAGGAGGCGACGCTCCAAACAGTCCAGTAGTGACATCGTCCGGAAAATATTGTTTTCCATTATTGGAGGTGGCCAAAGCTGGACGTCCCCTTGTTTTGAACTTTGGCAGTTGTACCTGTCCTATATTTATGAGCCAGTTGAACGACTTTCAAGAAATGGTTGACCAATTCAAGCACATCGCTGATTTTTGTGTTGTTTACATTGAGGAGGCTCACCCTTCGGATGGATGGGCTTTAAAGGTAAGATGGCTTTTCCGCTTTTTAGTATTCGTCAATTTAGAAGGGAAACAGACTCCCCTTTTTTGTTCTCTTAGTACATATTTTGCCCCAATCTAAAAATCCTCCCACAAAAAAAGTGCACCCGAATTATCAATCACCTAGATGGCGGGTGAAAAAGAGAGTGACCAAGTGGATCTTTCTCCATAGCTGCAAGAATTTGGCTGAGGACTAAGCTTTTTAGGCCTGGCCTATTGCCAAATATATAAAGACTGAAAGATGATACTTTTAAAGTTTTCTTCAGTAAATATATTTAATAATTATCCTTGTAGAAAAACTACAACATCAGAACACACAGAACGCAAGCCGAAAGATGTAAAGCTGCCCGTGAATTGACGCGAAAAATTCCAGAATGTCCAGTGGTGGTAGATACTATGCTTGACGCGGCAAATATTGCTTATGGCGCTCTTCCAATCCGGTTTCACGTCATTCAGGACAGAAAGGTTCTTTATGAAGGTGGACCTGGACCAATGGGTTACAAAATAAGTGAAGTAAAGACTTGGCTGGAAAATTATCTTGCCGAGAAGTGATTATGAGACAGTTGATGGTGGATAAAGGTTGCGGTTAGTCCGTACATCAAATCCCAATTCATTGAAAAATTCAAGGAGACAATATCCGCTTCAATTTCGATTTCAAGAAGAACTTCTCTGAGGAGAGCTTCATAGAAAAACGGTTTCGTGAGAACATTACCATTGTGAATGGTACAGATTAGTCGCGAAACAGTGCTGCAATCATTCACTGAAATCAAAAGGATATGATTTTCGGCTCAGTTGCCAAATATTATCACTTGAGACACTCTTATCTGATTTTTTTTAAGATCGAAGAACAGAAAATACGGAAAATTATACCAAACACATAGTACAGATTTTTAGATTAAAATCCAACTAAAACGATAGGTACATTTCTATAGGTAATCACATGATTTCGAGTGCAATTTAGAATAAATAAGCACGAGTAAATTTTTTCAAAGACCAACAAAATTGCATGAGCCCGTAGGACGAGTGCAATTTGTGGTCTTTGAAAAAATTTACAAGTGCATATTTATTCCAAATTGCACGAGAAAAATCATGTGATTATGTATTAATAATATACGTGAAAAAATACGAGGTAGCTCATCATAATTATGCAGAAGAAAAGCGCACTCATCGCGTGCAAAAATAATTTATTCAAACCCTGCAGGTGACATTGACCTTGACATTGACCAATCATTCTGACCAATCAGAATCTCTGGTTTGTTACTTTCTTTGCACTGAATTGACCCTCTTCTGCACTGAATTAACTCTCTTCTGGACTGAATTACCTGAAAACTGCATTTTATCTTAACCAATCAGAACTGAGTAATTTTTTTCATGTATATTATTAAGAATGTGATAAAATGGAAATATAGATATTTTGCTCTTGATGTTTCTGGTTACGTTAACTTTGGAAAAACGACCGCCAATGACGTGTTAGAAGTCCATAATTGTAACCGTGATAGCCCCTTCGGTCTTCTTGTACTTTACAGCTTACATGACAGCACCACTCACACATCACAGCAAAAATCAACTTTACTACTTATCTCAACAATCCAATTTCTGTGTAAGAATTAAAAACGCGTATGATATCCGCACTGTCTGGTTTTTGAAAAGACTAAACTCAGGAAAAAGGTTTGGTTTGAAAACGCCAATAATGCCAGAGGCTTTATGTTTTCCCTGACGTGACGCTGACGTAAATGGCCACGTGATTTTTGTCCCAATCCCTCTCCATAATAAGTCCAGTGTTCCCACAAACAAACCTTTAGCGAAGTGTTTTCTTGCCGCGAACCTGGATTGCCCATGTAAAATGTCTCGAAGTCAAATTCTGTTCCATTAGGCCCTAGGTTTTGTAAAAGCACATCAACATGTGAAGAAGTAAGATAACTGTCGGTTCGAGAATATTTAACTTGAATATTTGTGTTTGTCTGTAAGTCAGTACGGTGAGGGGGTGGACTGAGGAGTCATATGGGCCCCTTTTACTGTTCTCACCTCCCACCCTGGCCCTTGGGTCTTGTCTCCCTCCCTTTATTGCTAAAACACAGCAATACCAAACTTTGAATGTCTTCGAATTTTTGTTTCTGGTCTTTTTCTAGTCCTCTGCCGTTTTCCAAACTTCCCCGATCCCTCTCCTGCTTGTGGTCACCACTGTTTAACGCACTTCATCAGGGCGCAGGAGAGAACGTTTGCTTGCGCATCTGTCTCGTACTTATTTTCCACTGCATCACAGAAAGATACCGAGAAGTCGAACTCACAGCCGAGAACGTTTTCTGAAGAATATATTTTTTATCAACGCTTGAACACAACAATTGGAAAAATACTGTACTTATTTATTTAAGTCATATATGATAAATCTTACTTCCTTGTTCTTCGTTTTATAATTTCATTCCGCTTTATTCCATCCTAGTTAAACATTTTTTATCATTTTATTATGCAAAGTTCATATAGAACTATCATTTAAAAAACTGCAACCATGACACATCTCTAAGCTTTCATTTAAGAAATGCTTCCAAAGATTAAGTGCGTGGAGTAGTGTGTCAAGGTGCACTTAATCATGATGTACTCTCAAAATAATAACTTGTGGTATTCTCCGGGGCCCAGTTGTTCAAAGGCTGATTAGCGCTAACCCAAGGTTAAATTTTAATCCGGGACTCTTTATCCCTTTGTTCAGAAACTTTTCTCAGATAATTTTCTCTATTCTTTGAAGGACATCCAGTCATCAAATTTTAGACGAAAATAATTGTAATGAATTTTCTTTTAAAGCTTTCAGATCTTAAATGACATTTGACACTAACCCTGGGTTATCTTAACCCAGCTTTGAAACACTCAGCCAAGATCAAAAAAGACCGCCAAACGTATTCTGTCTACGTCGCAATTTGTTAATTATCTAATTTGGTAACTTCTCCTACCCTATCATAGATATCGAGCGCAAAAGAAAAATTCGTGTAATCGCTCTAGTGGCTCCCATAAAAACCATGCTTAATGCCTGGTGATGTTCAAAAACTATACCTCTTTACATACTAGACAAGATAACAAAAAACAACAGATACTTTAAGGCGGCACATACTTATAAAGCTAATGAAGAGGAGTGTCCTGTCCCCTCCCCCCCCCCCCCGATGAACGATCAATATCAATGAAAATGTTAATTAAGTCAGGAGTCCCGTGTGTAGTTTCAGAAAGACATCTCTGTTGTTTCCGAGCCCTCACTCCGTGAAGAAGCTAGACTTTCGTGTTCACGCAAAAAAACCATTTCCAGCAAAACGTCGTCCTCCTCTTCTTCCTCCATGGTCGATATCTTCTTAAATTTAGTCTGTAAGTATGTTAATTTTCTGTTCAGTATAGATAAAGCGTTTTTATTACTTAACAACCTGAAGTCATTGTCTTCGTCACTAGAATCATCCGCGTACCATTTTTCGTCGGGAATCACTTTCGTAGAGAGCAGGTTAACTCCTAGAATTCCCTTCAACCGTCTCATTATAAATTCAACTAGTTCTGGTTCGGTTTCGGAATGGTCCAAATTTGTCACTCTACTCCCGAACGCGGAGTTAATTATAGATACAAACATGTTAAGTAGGATGAGTTCCATGAGAATACTGAAGCAGAAAAACAGAGCCGGTCCGATTACTCGGTCAACCTGCTCTAAATCATGAAAGTAGGATGCACCAAGGAGAGCATTTAACATCGCTTGAAATGCAGAAGGAAGAGAGATGAAGTCTTGTAAATGGGCACCAAACGAGATGTGAGCTAAAATGACAAACGGCATAAACCAGAAGACGAATTGTACCATGAATAGGAGTATGTCCTTTCGCATGTTGGAAAATGTTTGGTTTAGGAGTTTGATGTGGTTATTGTACCTCAACAAATAAAGAAACTTGAGGGTTGTAAGGAACACAACAAACGAAATCATGCACGTATCAATTTCGCTCCACATTAGAAGCAACGAGAAACTGACAAAAACAAATGGATTTTCGCTGAGATCTTTCATGGTGGTGTTGATATTCACCGTCTTGACAAAATACAACCCAATAGAAACTAGAGCAAAGCATACTTGTAGCAGATCCACCAAATTCCAAAACTTTTTGAAAAATGCTATCTTCTGATGGTATAATCTTTTGATCACCTTGTAAAGAAGGCACAGGATAACCAATACAATGATAAGCTCCGCGGCTATAGACACGTTGGCGAGCTCTCCTATATATCTATAAACTCGAATGGTATTAATTCGACGAAAGGTTACCACTCTCCCGGTTGGCATGACCTCCATCAGAAGTGAGATGACGCTAAACAGATTCACTTGGGCGTTGTAAACAGTCAACTCGACGAAAACGGCGCGAGAGCGACGATCAACCCAGTTGTGCGCGTAAAGTTCTTCAGTTACTTCTATCGCTTTATCTCGGTAGTAACCAAGCTCCGCCACATACCCACCCCCTGAGTATAAGGCTGTTTCACCCCACAGTGGAACTCCTTTCAACTGCATTGTTGTCTGATACCGCCACGGTCTGGGGCACATGTGATAAGAAATGTTTTCAACAAGTGCATTTGAAGAAACCGGCACCCATTCTGGTTGATAGATGCCTGTGTCTTCGTTTTCCATCGCATACAATCCATAGCAGCTTAAGCCAAGTTTTTCATTCACTGGGATGTAGCTGTTACATGTATCTGCAGTTTGTGTGAAATTAATAGAAGTACAATTGGTTAACTAAAAATCATTAATCTTATTCCTTACGTGTGGAGGCGATTGAAATGCATTATTGTCCCACAAATCCAGTTTCAATCATCGTGGATCTAGAGGAAAGGCCACCGAAATAACTGATTCATCCAAAACGGCCGTAAAAATTAAAATTATTTCTAATATCGTTTGTAGAAACTTAGAGTATTGATAATTTACTCAGATCTAAAAAAAAAAAACAAATTACGCTTCCAATAGCCTATTTCACACCAAAGGTAGATAGTGCGAGCGGAAGTATACGTTTAAATTCGCTTTCCCCAGTACTGGAACTTCGTCAACTTGAATAAAAAAAAAAAACAGTTTCAGCCTATAAAAGGTTTGTTTTCATTAACGAGGTTGATAAAGCGGGTCACTGATGCACTAAATACGAATGTAAATAGTGAGCGTGAACTACTCAGGCAAGCCGTTGGGCATATGAGCAGCGTATAGAAAGGGAGAAAAGCACACCAGTACAGGGGCGGATCCGGGTATTTTTGATTGAGAGGGTCCAAACTTTGGTTCAGAAAGGACTGTTGGACTATTTTGAGGCAAGTTACTTCTCCCCAACACCCCCCACACCCCCTCCCACCAGTCGCGGTGGCGCGTTATAATTCCTTGGCCGCTTACCGTTTACTTAGATTCATTAATTAAAAAATCAGCCAGTTAAAAAGTGATATACGATCCTGTCGATGTAAGAATTTCATTCTCAAAGTTGTAAGCGTCGGGTCTGATAGGGGGGGTCCGGACTCCCCGGACCCTCCCCCTGGATCCGCCACTGCAGTAGATAGATGAACAGACAGAGAGAGAGATAGGGCGACAGGACATGTAAAAGACGCCTCACCATTCAAAATTCGCAGTTGCCTCAGACGCGCCATTCCCACAAGAGTTGAAGTCCTATCAGCCACAAATCCTTTTTCTGAATCCGCAGGGACCACACCATTGTACCATGCGCCAACGAAAATTTGTGGAATGAACGAATATCTAAGCCAGAATAGAACTTCGGAAAAGTGTCGAGTCTAAGGAAAAATGTGACAGCAGTAATCATTTTTACCGAGCAGCAAGTTCGCTGAATGACGAAAAATATCATTACACAAATTGGCCTTGTTTTCTCGAAACATACTAGATTAACTTAGATATCAGAGTTTATTAATACTGGATCATTGGATAATACAATTCAAGAATTTTTATTGGCTTAGCCATTATAGTCTGTGAGCCAATATACCATAATCTAATATCTGTACATTGTAACATCCGGTTTCTTCTTAAAAAATAAAGTCGAGAAGATTTGTCTAATCTCTTGGGCGCGTTTTTTTTAATAAAACAATTATTCCACTCGCGCTTGTTGGATATGACATAATTATAGCCAACTCGGCGCTACGCGCCTCGTTGGCTCTCTATCATCTCATATCCAACGCGCGCTCGTGGAATAATTGTTAATTATTAAAAACTAGATCATTGGATAATGCAATTCAAGACTTTTTATTGGCTTAGCCATTATGGTATATGAGCCAATATACCATAATCTACAAATATGGTAAGCGTACGTGTCAGCTTAAAATTAAAAGAGAGCTAAAAATTTAATAAAATTTAATAATTTAATGCAGCGTTTTTAATAAAACAATTATTCAACTCGCGTTTGTTGGATATGAGATGATTATAGCCAACTCGGCGCTACGCGCCTCGTTGACTATCTATCATCTCATATCCAACGCGCGCTCGTGGAATAATTGTTACTTATCCTTTTTTTCATCAAAGGAGCATCATGTTGCCGCATAAGGCCTCCAATCTACATGTGCCACCAATTACAAGAAATTCACTTTTCAAAATGTCACAACTGGGCATAGATTAAACCAGCTCTCACCCTTAGCCACCTTTTTAATCGTCTTTAGTCTACAATGTTTAAGTAGTTCTCATCCGATTATTTTGAATGGAGCTTGCTCCTTAACGGAGCTGTTAGATATGAATGATTCGAGTCAATCCACTCACCGTTACAGAGAAGTCATTCTCCAGGTGCTTGGTATACTCATAGGCGATTGGGTCCCGGTGTACGTATGCCACCATAAGCAGCAGCAGCAGAAACAGAGAGTAAAAAAATACATCAGTCATGACTTCGGAAGACTTGATTTCTTTCATCCTTTTTATTTTCGCCTTTTCCAGTATATTTCTCTGCAATGGCTTAGAATTATCCCATGGTATACTATCCTCAGATTGAGCTTCAATTGAGCGACATTTTTCACCGCTGTTATTTACTGTGTCTTTTTTTCTCTTAAAATGTTGGCGCTTCTCTTTTTGCTCAATGGTAAATTTGACGACAAAGGCGATAACGGCCGAAAATAAGGCCACTTTAACTGGCTGAGAGATGGAAGCATCTTGAATAAAAGACACGAAAAACGATAGGAGCCACTGCTGAGATCTTTCGCTTCCCCACTGAAGAGAGTACGACAGGGTGAAGAAAGCTGATATCAACACTGATACGAAACACAATACCCAGGCAAGGTAGTACAAACACGTGTACAAACTTTTCCTTCTCTTCTCTTGGGAAGTTTTAGGGTCAACATTCTTTAGGTCGGACACACTCTCACTGACTGTTAGCCTATCTGCGGATGCTGACTTATCAGTAGAAATGCTGATTGTACTATTTGCTTCATATGTCATGGGAAGGTATTTTTCTGACCACAGATTTAAGCGGCGACCAAAGCAACCAGGGAGTGTTATTGGTTTTCTTTTGAATAAAGTACTTTTCTCTCTTCCAGTCTCTCCTAAATTGGACATTGACGCATTAGATGATTTGCGAAATAGTTGTGTAATAGCCAAGTTTATAGGGAAGATGATTAAACTGCTCTGTATTCCAATCATTAGTTGACGCATGGTAACCTTAATAGGACCTAGATAGAATACCGCAGAAGTGTCAACTTTGCCGCTATCGTAAAACATAGCGTTTGTGATCATGGTACAGAACAAAATCGACAGACAACAGGAGGCACGCTGCACACGAGAAAAACTGCTCTGAGGTGGCTTGGCGGCCACTGAAATCCATAAATGTTCGTCGTAGAGGCCATCTGCACTGTGAGACAAAAATAAGTACCTGTAATTCGCCATTTCAGTGATGTTTGCAACGTACATCACTTTTTCCGTTCTCCCATCGCCACTTTCAACAGCCAACCAATCTCTGCACATAAAGGTCCATTTCTCGTCCTTCAAAACGTCTCGTATAGCCACGTGATCAAGATACCAGGAGGGATTATCTCCTGAATTATCATGCCATATATGCAGATAAAGCAGTTGACCCAGCGAGCTTGGCAGAGAAATGGTAACAGTAACGACTGTCCCTCTTTTAAATTTCAGTTTAGTGAGCTTGCTCAGTGGAAGGGTGTCGCTGGACCCATTTTCTCCCACAAAGAGGAAGGCAACATTGGCTGTAGTTCCTGAATTCCTTCCTTTGTTTGTAGATATAGTGACTTCGTACACATAAGGGTTTGATGACTTTCCAATGACCAACGTACCTCCCTGCAACGACAATTCAAAAACCTCTGAACAATTAGTAGAGAAACAATGTAGTGAAACCTTGTCATTTGATTCTTTCTTTCCAGTAGAGTCCACGTAAAAAGTGCCCTAATCCGTGGTAATTTATAAAGTTCTCCTATCTAAACATCAGATAGTCACAATGAAGTCTCCAATACTGCTTTTAATGATGATTATGCTAATCATGTAGGTTACTACCAGCAACAGCTTCTCCCGTTTGTAACAATTAACAAATGGTAAACACCCCAGCGTACACTATTGAATTATGGATGCACTTGGGAGGTTTGCTAAGCACTCAAGAAGCTAGAGTCGCCCTCGGCTATCGCCTCAAGCGACTCTTACGCTTCTTTCGTGCTTAGCAACCTCCCGCGTGCATCCATAACTCAATAGTGTACGCTGTGGTGTTTACCATTTGTTTTATAACAAATAACAATTTTGAGATACAATGAATATATGAAGTTCATATATTTTGAACTGCGGTATTAGATACGTATGATGCAAGATCCTCGCAGTAGATAGCGCTATTTATGCAATAGCGAAAATCAGACCTGAAAAAAATCAGGCCTGTACGAGACTCGAACCACTGACCTCTGCGATACTAGTGCAGCGCTCTACCAATTGAGCTAACAAGCCAACTGGGAGCAGGCCGTTAAGTTGATTCGTAATAAATCCGTGAAAGTGATAAATGAGATACAATGAATATATGAAGTTCATATATTTTGAACTGCGGTATTAGATACGTATGATGCAAGATCCTCGCAGTAGATAGCTCTACTTATGCAATAGCGAAAATCAGACCTGAAAAAAATCAGGCCTGTACGGGACTCGAACCACTGACCTCTGCGATACTAGTGCAGCGCTCTACCAATTGAGCTAACAAGCCAACTGGGAGCAGGCCGTTAAGTTGATTCGTAATAAACCCGTGAAAGTGATAAATGAGATACAATGAATATATGAAGTTCATATATTTTGAACTGCGGTATTAGATACGTATGATGCAAGATCCTCGCAGTAGATAGCTCTACTTATGCAATAGCGAAAATCAGACCTGAAAAAAATCAGGCCTGTACGGGACTCGAATCACCGGTTTATTACGAATCAACTTAACGGCCTGCTCCCAGTTGGCTTGTTAGTTCAATTGGTAGAGCGCTGCATTAGTATCGCAGAGGTCAGTGGTTCGAGTCCCGTACAGGCCTGATTTTTTTCAGGCCTGATTTTCGCTATTGCATAAATAGCGCTATCTACTGCGAGGATCTTGCATCATACGTAAATAACAATTTTATTTAGCAATAATTTCCATAAAATCCTCTACAATACAAAATACTAACAGCGTAAAAAACGATCCAAAATAACTCACTTTCGGCTCACATCTACTTTTTTTTTTGGTCAAAGCGTCTGGAAAACTATAAATAACGGAGTCAAATCTGAACAGATTCAAAGTCTAATAATCTGATAAGTAAAAGCATATCTCAAACTATACATATATTTGTTTTATAACATAACATTGATTCATTGTAGCTAAATAGTTCCCTTTTATTTAACAAATCTTACGCGACCAGAAAAAACAAGCGCGCGCGTAAAAATAGTC
The DNA here is from genome assembly GCF_964205215.1 of Stylophora pistillata. NCBI lineage: Eukaryota > Metazoa > Cnidaria > Anthozoa > Scleractinia > Pocilloporidae > Stylophora > Stylophora pistillata. The sequence continues at coordinate 10,800,908 of NC_142521.1, read as the reverse complement.
TTTGCATTTGCTCACGTCAACAGCGTACACCCATGAGCAAATGGGGGACGCTAAAATTGACCAATCAGAGCGCGCGCTTTACTTTGGTTATGTTATAAATCCAGTTAAGGAAGAGTTTATTACTCGTTACCTGAGAAGAGTGATCCTTTATGTCAGCCCTCCGTGCCCATACAATAACGAGCAGATACAACAAGAATACACTGATTATTGAAGCCAATACAGCAATGTTGTTATGGATGTCAGCAAAAGCAATCCAAACTTTATCGAAGTCGATGGGATTTGGTTTTACGAGAAAACCTCCACCGAAGGATGTCAAATGCTTGCAGCGACAGGTCATGGTTCGTGACAAGGTCCGCCGTCGGCCAGTCTGAGAAATAAAGTCACAGGCTTGGCTTGTTACACCAGTCTTTCTTTGTAGTTGATTGATGGTTAAAGTGCACCTAAACCCAAAATGTTTTTTTCGCTTAACGAAATAAGCGTATTTTTTGGAGTATTTCGGTGCAAAAATGTTTTTATTTGCTCAAATCTTCAATTTTCTGTGCCCAGTCAAAATACGGAAAATCGGCCGCCATCTTGCCCCACGACCGAGTTTAAAGAGGAATGGCTCTAGCGGGTAATGTGACGTCAAATAGAGGACACGAAAGTCTGCATTTCACAGATTTTCACTTGTTTGGGAAGGTTGTAGTCGATATTGTCGGAAAATATGCCGACTAAGTGTGTTGTAGAAGGATGTAGCAACGTGAGAAATTTGCAAGAGGGTATCGCGCTTCATACATTCCTCATACAAAAAGTTTTGGGTTTAGGTGCACTTTAAACATTTTTTTGAAAGAATCATCAGTTCGTCATTTCATCAATGAACCACATTAGATGCTATTAGAAAACAAATTATAGAAATCCCATATTTTGAAGAAGTTTGCCGTTGTAATGCAGTTACTACAAACAATTTGAAATGATCTTTTTAAATGCAGTCAGTCGGTGGGATCTTTCTTGCATGAAGGTATATTGCTCCAGCCATCAAGATTCTTCTCTGAAATACACAGAAGTCGACTGCTGGAAAACCCTAACCAATTTCTCTTTTCAGAAATGTTTCAAAACATTTTTCAAAGCATTTCATGACATCGACAAAAGTTTATTAGCGGCTCCGACCCCAAACAGTGTATTCCTTACCCTACATCCACCGCCTGAAAACTGGTTGCCATCAGGATTCCAAAAACTGCAGCCCAGACCAAACTGTTCCATCGAGTAGTTACTGTGTTTGGACTCATCGTAACTTTGCTGTCCTGAAACAAACTTTCCATTTGAGGGAAGAGCGGTCGGGGGATCCTTGTACTGGATACAATCGGAAACACCTCGTTTCGACCTTCGTCCAGCTCCACAATCTCTTCTTTGTCTGTTATGAGAGCCAGGTTTATTTTCAGTCAGCCCTTCATATTTCACGCCGATGTAATACGTACCAATTTTCGTCAAGTAGGTACTCGGTAAGAAAAGGCTATAAGGGTTATCAGTGCAGTTGTTGTTTTCAGTGAGAAATGTGTCTTTAATGGAGCAGCTTGAGAAGTTTGGTAATTTTATCTGCAAATCGTAGTCCAAGATTGTTGGCTTCTCTCCATGCTTAACTAATATAGTCAGCTGTTCTTGTTTCTCTAAAGGCGTTATGTAGAATTCGATGGCTTCATTGGTTTCCTCGATTTCAAACGTGTGATACTGTATACTTTCGTTGTCTGTTTGTTTATAGAAGATATCTTGGTTTGCCTCAGGCACCGTCGGTTCGAAAGGAATCTGTAGGTCGATTTCTCCTGCTAAATCGAGTATATCTATAACTTGACGCGCCCCTTTGATTTCTTTAATCTTGACGTCTAAAATAGCGGTGGTCACCAATTGGCTGGACTTGTCCCAGGTATATGGGTTCTTCGGAAGGTAAAGCAGCTGCCAAAGAAAAACAATTTCCAAGTAAGGTATTTCAGTCGACTTCATTATGCAATAGACGAGATCAAGTCAATTTTATGTTTTCAATTCATCCCTACTGATGGACACAAGTGGGTCGAAAGATTGACTCCTGCGATGTTAAAATTGACCTTCATCTAAGTAGAAGACCAAGCAACGAAACGTGTTTGATTTCTTTAGGAGAAAAAGTCTATCTGACGTTCTTTATTATCAAAGTACGATCAATCTAGGGGTTTTGTCTCCCGATATAAGCAGTATTTCTAATTAAATTCTTCCTAAGTCATATTTCGATTCAAGGTACCTTGTCTTTCGGGAATACAATTATTTTAGTCTTGTTGCCAGAACATTTTTGTGGAGAACGAATACAGACAACATGGGATATTCCCCGTGGACAAATTTCGAGTCAGGGAATTGGGTATTCGAATATCATCAGCTCTGTGAGATATTTTGCTTTGTTATGAATGGCAGAATGTGACGCTAAACACAGTGGAACAGATGAATATGTAAAAACTAAGCATACCTGGACATCAACTGTTTTATTGCCAATTAGACCTTGCAAATCTGGGAAATTCACACTTGCATTTCCTGCACCTATGGGATGATCTGTAAGCGCAGCTACCTTGGCTCTTCTGCAGGTTAATATGGCCGACTTTGTTTGAATTTCAATGTCCTCCTGGCCTGGTAACAGTTTGTTAGAAATAGCCTCGGCGACCTTCTCAAAAGCGTCGATGTTTTTGTAAGCTATTGTTTTACTCTGGTAGAATAGCACAAAAACAATTTAAGCTCAGTTAGCATTGTTTAGTTATCTGAAAGTTATCAAAGAAGTGCCGACACATTGTTATATATAGGTTCTGATGGAAATTCTAACTCAAGGTTGGAGTAGCTCATAATTTGTTGTTTCCAACATAGCCCTTGTTCTTGAATCATTCAGAAGAGAAAGGTTTCTCCTCACAATAAGTTCATTTTATACAATTTTAGTTAATTCAAAGACTTCCTTACTTTCATTACGATTGATAGCTAGTAGAGTTTAAACTATCTACCTGACATGGGCTACTGGCCAACAACTAATTATACCTTATTCTGGTCGAGTTCACCCGTGATACCCATCCGCCTGAAATCAGCACTATAAGAAGCTGACATCAAGATGTTGAATACTGCACTCACAAGAGTTACTGCTCCCTCTCTAACCACAGACACTCCAACGTCCTCTTGAGACTTGTTCAACAGAAGATTTATCATGCTTGAAATCTTGTTTGTTGCTATTTCCTTACAAAAAAGGTGACGCGTCATGGCAACATTAAAAAGAAGTAAATTAGCGACAATACTGAAGTACTCACTTGCGAAAAGTGATCGACATGGTAGTTTGTCCTCGAGAAGATTATCGTCATGGTAACAGAGAGTGACGTTTCGACAACTTGAGTACAAGTTAGCAACAGGATGAAGGTAGGATCGCATTGTCAGATGAGCTTTACAAACTCAGTTCGTTGAAGGTGACCAGACAATTTTATCTTGCAGTTATTAGTTGTGACTAAAATTGAATTTAAAAAAAGCTAAGCAAATACTGCGTGTTTGTATGTTTGTACCTGAGCTGTTGAGTTGACATGCTTCTTTACTTCTGCTGCTGCTGCTATCATTGTTGAAACCTGATTGATATCTGTCATTGTTGATAGTGGGATCCGAGAAATCTTTTGCATGATGCTATAACGAACCTGCATAGAATGTACCCTAATTGTCAGTAAGAATTCTCGAGCTTTTTCTACTCTCAAAAAATGGTTAGTGAGACTGAAGTGCATAATTGGACCAGTAAGTTTTCTTCAAAAAATTGAACTCACCTCGGTTTGAATTTCAGGAGAGCTCCTGTTACTACTGCCTTGGTGTGTTGCTTCATAATTAAGGTTGGACAGAACACTGCTACCCAGCTCAAAGAATGAATCAATGTCACCGGTATTGAGGTAGAAATTGAGTTTGCTGTTATCCTTCAAAACCAGTTCATCAAGTTCCAATGGGGCAACTTCACGAGGAAGTACCTAAAAATAGATTTATCCGAGGCTGTCATAACAAATTGTAAAAATCAGTTTATCGAAAAAGAAAATCGGGATTCTTTAGGATTAAGCGTCCGTTTACTTGCCATTGGCCCATCAGGTATTCACTCACAGAAGTTAAGTTCTTATAAAGATGCCAGAGAAGACAGCTTAGAATTATCACATTTGTTTTAACTTTTTTAATGAGTAAAGCTAACACGATCCTTTGATCGTTGATGAACCCTGAGAACTAAAAAGGCTTAAAAGTCCTTTCCATAACCGGTCGAATCAGCTCTAACGAGTAAAAAAAAGACGTTACCTTAATAAGCTTTTGGGTATCCATACGCGCACCAAGGGAATCGATTACACTGAAAAGTATCTTTAAGCGGAAGTTGTCATTTGGGTCTCCGGGAGCCAGTTTGACCAAAAATCGTTCTTCCTCAGCCCTGAAGAGCACAGGCTTCAGCTGTGTGTACGGATCATAATAGGAAAACACGTAAAGAAGAGGCATGTTCTTGGTCTGCCACCCTGCACATTTAAATGTAAACATGGTTTGATACGCTTTGCCTGTGGCAGGACTCACAGAACAATTTCCTCCATATGGTGGACGACCTGTTATAAAGCTGTATTCTGAGAAGCTTTCGTGCTGGAGCCATCTATACCACAGTCGCACTACATATGACACCTCGGGGTGTAGAACATCAGCTTTCAACGCAAGATTCTTTGAACTTGTGTTGGATAAGGCGATGCTCTCTAGATCAGCGACTCTGTTCCACTTTTTCCCATCCGTTTCAGTCACACTTCTGTAGAAGAGATCCCAAGAATACAGCCCCAATTTCCCTTTTTCACAAGTTCCAAAGACACAACGACTACTCACGGACAGAATATCAGTTGTAATAACAAGATCTTTGCAGTTCACCTCACACCTAAAATAAAACATTCACTGACGTTATTATATTTGCACAGAGAGGTTAGCAAGAATAAAACGTTACCTAACATTTCTTGTATGAGAGACTCCCTTGATTGGATCAATGAAAAAAATGTAACATACCTTATATGGAAGTGAGGTATCTCGTCGTCTACAACTTGGATAACTGTCGCCTTTGTAGCTTCTCTATTTCCCGATGACAAAACTAACTTAACCAGGTAAAGTCCGTTGTGGATTATCTTCCTTTGAGGAAGAATTATTTCTGATGAATTGGCTATCACTGTTCCATTTTCATCAAAGCAGCCATGTGGCAAAGGGGACTCACTAAGAGCATTCTTAAAAGTAGACAGGGGCATCTCTAAATAGCTGAAGGTTCTCAATCTGTCAGTAATATTGTAACAATACCATTTAAATGTCAAGGCGCCGCTATCCGGAGTGTCGGGATCCAAGGAACCAGTTGCATTGATAAACACTGGCTGTAAATAACTCCTTCTGCTGCCAGAGCCATCTTGGATGTCGGCAAACAATTCCGAGGTAGTGATCTTCAAATATCCCTCTGCAGTGCCCGCAATGTCAAACGCGTTCTCTAAGGTCAGCGTTAATCTGATGCAATATAATCCATATTCCAATTCATTTGAAAGTATTACGAGGTCAGACCTTTCCGTTACTTTAGTAGTTTGGAGAACAAAGCCCTTATCTGTGATATTTTTTAATATTTTCCACTGAAGGACCGCGCCTGTTGCTCTTTTGCAATCGATTCGGTATCGTGAGCCAACGATGAATTCCTTGGAGCGTGTAATCACCGTTGGTGAAAGCTGATAACTGGCAACGTTTTGCAGAATGACCTGCGGTTGAAAGCATGGCAAGTCCGTGATAACTACAAGGGTTTGAACTGACTCCGAGTTAAAATCATTTTTTCCACTCCAAGTTACGTTATAAGTTGCAGCCTTAGTGTACGTGAAGTTGTATTTTAAGGAAGGATACGGAAACAATGGAATTACAGTCGTATCCTCGTGTTCCACTGTTCTGCAGTTTAGTGATCCAAACACAACTCTCCGACTGTTTCCAAGATCCAGAGTAAAACAGGAAGGATAGCCAGTTTCACTCGCTGAAAGCGTCAGCGTCAAGGTTCTGTTGACCATTACCGGACCGTTTTGACCTATATCTAGCTCAAGTGAACGAGGCACAACCTTGGTTATAACTTTGGCACTGCTGGAGTTGATGGTGTTGTTGCAAAGGAATTGAACCGTGTATTCCCCATAAGATGTTAAGTTGTAACTTAAAAAGGATGTCAGATTCAAATAAGTGAAAAATAGAATGGGCTGGTTACTAACCCCAAGATCCAACCAGCATTGGAATGCCGTTCCTTTCTGGACGCCAAAACTGCACGAGGTTAGGTCAGACAAGCCAACAGTTTTGTTACAGTTTACGTAAGCTCCACTCATCGGCACAAGCTCCAAAACGTCTAGTTTCCGTAGAACACTTATGCTACTGACATTGTTGTGAGCCGTAATGTTGACGTTAAAAGATCCACTTACACCAAAGGAGTAATCAAAGGTTCTCTCTGATGAAATAACCCCGTTTCCATCTCCCATATTGAATAAAAATTTTGGCCGAGTTCCATTCGTAACGTTGATGTGGAAGACAATTCGGTCATGTTGAAAACATGAAGGGTATCTAGTCTGGCACTCCATCGCAACGTTAAATCCGTGAATGGCAACTTCACTTACAATTAAAGCTGAAGCGTTAGCGTGGCTAACTTTATTTGAGGCATAAAAAAAACCATTGCATGCTCCAACTTTGTCGAAGACACATGTTAGCAAGCTGCTTAAGTGACTTGGCCCGTTCAACCAAGTTGCAAGAAAAGGAAGTTCACAATCATAAAATGACGCGTTCACCGAAACGTTCGTTCCCTGTTCTATAGAAAAAAGAAATCTTGCATTGTGACCCACACTCACAAAATAAACCTCTTTATCTGCCTTAAATCCCCTCACCGAATCTTGTACAATAACCTGGTGCGTCAATGTTAAGGAGCTCACCTTGTTCCTCGCGTGCGCATGAGCTATAAAGACGCCAGCTTTGGGATAGGAATAGTTTGTTTCAAGGAATGTGGAGCTAAGAAATTCTCCATTTCCAAAGGAAAACAAAATGAGAGGCTTTTTTAAGGACACAACTTCCAATGAAACATTAAAATAGGATGACACATTCGTTGCGACTGTTTTTGGCGCCGTGAAATTTAATCCTGAGAGCTTAACTTGAACGTAAACCATTTTTGAAATCGTCTGGCTACTGAAGTAGTTAAAGGCGTACACTTTAACCCAGAATTCACCCTCAAAAGTGTAATTGTGCCAGTTTGTAAGAGAAAATGGAGTGCTCGCGTTTGCCATGATATAACTGGACACGGTCTCGTTAGTACCGTTGTCTCCCCAGTTGATGACTCCAGTAGAATTCGTTCCCAGTCTCAATTTCCATTGAAAGAAAAAATTCTGACCTAAAACCACTGAAAATTTATCGCTGGTAAACGACAATCCATCGACTGAAAGAGAAAGAATATATATTAATAATAATAATAATAATAATAATAATAATGATAACGGTTTATTCACAGTATATCCACATAAAAAGGTGTGGCTCTTCATCTGTGAAGGCCTACGATACTAAAATTTAATATTACAACTAATTTATAATGACTAACTAAAATTGTAAGAAAAACTATACATGAAAGTAAATATGCAGAATATATTGGTTGGTGGTGGTGGTTGTTTCTATATCTTTACAAGGAAGACAAAGCGCGCGCCTTAAAGAACGCCTTGCAGAGCCTGCAGTATTCTTTAAAATCTGTGCAATTCCTTATATTTGCTGGCAATTCGTTAAAATCATGGCTGCTGAATGCTGAAAGGTGCCTTGTACAAATGGAACATAAAGCCTTGGAGCAACACTGGAACGAAGATGCCTGACGGGTTTAACGACTTGCAAATTTAAATGGGAGGGCCAGTTATCAGAATACAGTGCTTTAAAAATAGTCTTTAGTAGCGAGTAGTCCCTTAGCTCCAGGATAGGTAGCCAGCCAAGATCCAAAATGGTAGATATACTGTTTACATATTTATAAGTGATGAAACTAGCCATAGCGAACTGGAGCCTATATCTTGATCAGGAGCAAACTAGACGTTGGTATTTAAGTACTTGACGGCTGTAAGTGAAGATAAAAAAGGAGCGATGCTAAATTGGAAAAAATTGTGAAATGTTGGTAAAACACAAAGTGACTTCCTAAACGTACCCCAAGTTTCTTGCAGTTTGATATTTAGTATAACAAGAACAACATTAATTTTTCCCTTCACTTACCCGGGCATGGGAAGTTACAAGGTACAATCTGCTCAATCAAAGGACAATGGGCTCCCCTATTCTTAGAAACAGGACTGAGACATGGCTTTATTCTTCTCCTGACAGGTGTGTGACCACATTCTGTGCAATTACTCCAAGCAGACCATTCTGTGTCCAAACCTCCATATGCTGCAGTTGATTCAAAGGAAAAAGGGAGATAGAAAACGAAATTTAAAAGTTATCCTCGATTGCATTATTGTTATAGCTTATTATACGCTCTGATTGGTCTAAGAAACTTACGCAACCATCTCAACCAAGTAGATAAGTGAGTCTGCCAACGAGAAAAGTTACTCACACAACCAGAGCGTATCTCAGTTTCCACATAGTTGAGTAACGAGAATCATTGCGGTTACGATTTTATGGGATGCTAATTCATCGCCAGTTATAACCCATCAGTGTTCTCGTTAGGATTCCTTGACATTTTCAGAACACTCATTTATCCTCTTCGGTGGAGAGAGGCACCTTGAGAGCAAAATGTCTTGCCCAACAGCACAGTATAGCGACCCGACCAGAGCTTGACCCCGCACATGCCGACCATCAGCGCGACGCATCTCCAATTCAGTACCCGGCTTCATTCCAGGGTAGTTTGCGTTAACATTATAGAATATAACATATCTAATTTCTTGACGTACCTGTCTGGCAGCTGTAATACATTACAAATGTTAGGGAATATCCACAGGAACCTCCCAGCAGATGTCTTTTATTCTTCACAACGCACGACTTTCTGCCATCGCAAAGGTTCTGAATGATTCTCATTGCGCTTTGATCATAATTGCAGTTTCCATTATCATTCCACGAAACTGCATGCGTTATAATGACCATGTTGTCATAGCAACTAAGATTAGTTGGAGCCATTCCATAAGACTCAGACCGTTTCATTCTATAAACTATGGGAGTAAAAATAAACAGAATATAAAGAACGTAATATTTAGTCCAAAACGCCTTTATATTTACGCAACTAAAGGCATTTTTCATGGAAAGATGTCAAACGAAAAATAGCCATTTTGTTATCCTCCTCCTCCGACAAACGCACCACGTGACCATCAACAGGATTAGTAACCTCGCCCTCTAAAGTACTACAAAATGACAGGATTAGTAACCTCGCCCTCTGAAGTACTCCAAAACGACAGGATTAGTAACCTCGCCTCTAAAGTACTACAAAACGATAGGATTAGTAACCTCGCCCTCTGAAGTACTACAAAATGACAGGATTAGTAACTTCGCCCTCAAAAGTACTACAAAACGACAGGATTAGTAGCCTCGCCATCTGAAGTACTCCAAAACGACAGGATTAGTAACCTCGCCCTCTAAAGTACTACAAAACGACAGGATTAGTAACCTCGCCCTCTAAACTACTACAAAACGAGAAACCCATACTATTGATAACCGTTGATGTGTCTATTTTATTGATTATAAGTAATTTACCTTGAAAGCCGGCTTACTTGTAGGAGGTAAGGATAACAACGTTAGCCAGCTTCCAAATTATGTCTTGAAGAGCTCGTTTGTAAGAGACGCACGGCTAATAGCTACTTAAATAATGAATCTGTAAATCCTATTCGAGTTAAGGCTACGATTTGAAACCACTGATGCTCGAGTATGGGAAAATCCAAATACACATCTTCGTATGATCCTATTTGTTCGGGTGTAGACCTATCCCAACTAAATGTGTTCTAAAAACTGGTTCAAAATGCCACGTACTCTAAAATGAAGTAATCCCTTTATACTCTCCGTGACTCTTAATATAAATGATAGAACGCCAAAACGTTTCATTTATTTTGACCAGATACTGCAAATATGGCTCTCTATTTACTTACTACTGCACTTACTTGACTGGCACCTGTACGTTACATTCAGATATTTTTTTAACCCTGGACAAGAATCGTTAAATATGTCGGCTGAAGCTTCGAGGTAGCATTGGCTTCGTCCCTGACATCTTTTCATGACAGCAATCTTGCTACCGTTGTTTGATGGACAAATGCCGTTCCCATAGAAGACTGAACGTATCTCGATCACAGTGTAGTAATTGTTGTCCTTAGGACACACAATTGTGGTATTTTGCCCATCATCAAGGCTCACATTTTTATCTACAGATAAATAACATCTATGACTAAAACTATACAAGAACTTCAAGTCACAATAAAATTCTTTTCCCTATTTCTGTTAAGCAACGATAAAAATCTCTCTCATCTTTATCATACAGGCATGAACCTTCTTTCAAATGACAGCCTTAGGGGCTGGAGTCCCTCTAATTTAGGATGTTCTTCAATGAAAGCTACGGATACCAAGGTCAGTGCAATTTTATGTCCAACATAAGCATATCGTTGGATATAAAACCATAATCTTAGTACTAGAATAAAGTAGTACAAAAGAAGCAATGTGACCATGAATGCTGAGACAATAACCCGTGAGAATCAGCCAATGGCAGTCCATATGCCTATTTTGACATCTAAGCATACCGCATACAAAAGTAAAGACATTTGATCAGCGGTAATCAATTGCTTTACAGTATCAACACAGCAGCCAAATGATTGCACTTGCGCACCTAGATGGATAATTTGCTTTTGTAAACATGGAAAATCTAAGTGAGACGTAGTTTTTCGAACTTTCTAAGGAAAATTCGAAGTTTCTAAGGTCTTATACTAGAGACTTATACACATTATTGTTCTAGACTTGTGCTAGTTTACTCTCGTACTTCTTTTACCCTTTGCACGGCAGAGAGATGAAGTCGTCCTCCGAAAGCTTGGTCGCGCTAGTAGTAGTTATTCTTCGTTATGTCCGAGGTGGAGTCATCGGTAAACATCGAGGGAAAGGAGGAAAAAAGTGAAGTACCATAGGCACACAAGATATATGTGACGATCGCAGGTCTATGTTTACAGCGGACAGTAGACTTTGCAGCAAGGGTAGAAGAAATGTTCTGTCATTTGCATTCATCACCGAAACGAAGCGTCCGCGATAAAAACAGTTGGGATATCAAATTCTTCTTTCATTTATCTTACGCATCAAAATAGTTAAGAATTTTATATTTTCTTCCCTACCTTAGGCTAACCACGTGTTCGTAAATCCCTCTTATTATTTTCAAGCCTCGTGCATGCGCAGTGTTTGACCGCTGTGTTTATACCATTCCTTACTAAGGAGCTTAGGTTAGGCCATCTTCCCTACAGCTGGGGAGCATGGGGTGTTAAGCTCGGGTCTACACCGGACCCTGGGCTGCTCAGTAAGTCCAATTCCACATAGTAGGGAATGGCAAGTAAGGGTGAAGTACAGTGGGAACTCTACATACTCTATCGCCGCAACAGTAATAGAGGCTTACCCCCTAGTTAGTGGGCTCAAAGGGTTTTTGAAACTGATACTGTAGAACTTATGAACTTTATATAGCAAAAGACCTGTTCTCACCTCCACAGCTATGGTAACAGTGATCCTGCTGTGCTAAGTTTGACCAGTAGCCGCAGCCCCTCGGAGGTGCAAAATACTCTATACCAGGATTAACACATCGACGTTTTCTTATTCGACGAGCGGTGAGACCACAGGTTTCGCATGGACCCCAGGGACCCCAAGCAGTATAGATGACTTCCACTTGGAAAGAAGAAAACATTCGAGTCAATTAATTTTCGCTTCTACATAGGCCATTGCAGAAACATTAGAGGACTGGGACGAGTTTCTTATATTGATTACATTGAAAATCTAAACGTTTCAACTGAAATGTTACTGAATGAAAAGCTACCCAGCCAAGTTTGAGAGTTTTCAGCGGAAAAGTGTCCAAATTGAAGCCTTGCAAAAGTTGCAAAAATTCCATACAAACCCTTAAAATTTTTTGCCCTGTCTACCCAATCCATACAAACTCACCATTTTAGGTGATATTGAAAAGCTGTAATTTTGCCATTTTCCCGCTCTAAATACTTCTATTCTTGCTTCAGACTCTCTAATTTAGTTGATCTTTCATTTGAATATCTTACTTTTTCAAACAAACGGAAACCAACCACACTCTTTCCCAGTCCTCTCACGTTTCTTCAATGGCCTATTTGTGGCCTTACTTATCTTATCTCCCACGTGACACTCTCGGGTCTACCACTCACTTGACTGGATGCATCACTGAAAACGACTGTTATTTTTTAAAACTAAAGCGTTATCAGAACATCGCTAAATGATCCTTGGGAAAAGGTATTTTTTTGAAAAGTACGTGAAGGATGTTTTAAACGGGAGAAAAAGACAATAAACAAAAATTGAACATTCATGATGCAATAGCTCAGTGTGTATGAGGCGGAGATTATTGGAGGCTTGTTATATGAAGCTGAAGTTAAAGATGAAGCACATGCAAGTTATGGCCAAATATGGGACCAGGATAGCTGGGTATTTGTGAAGCTTCTACTTTACGTCCCACTCTATTTCCCAACCGGGCTTGGAGTTTACCATCTTTCTTAGTCAATGCGTTCTATGCGTATCTACGGATCGAGAAGAGGTAAAGAAACCTGTGGGAACGTATTGCTCGCTTGAAAAGCCAATCCCAAAGGGAAAAGGAAGTAAATTGTCAACCTTCAAAACACCGGCTTTCGGAGAAGAGCACCAACCTTTCTGACAGCTGTGATGAATCGTGAGATAATTACTGGTGTCTTTGCATTGTTCCAAATCTAATTCATCGTATGATATCTTCGGGATATCGCATTTGTTTACATCACCGCAGAATTGATTCATGACGTCATATTTCAGATCAGAGCTGCACGATCCTGTTTCTGTTGCAGGACAAGATTCTGACTTGTTCATTTGACCATAGAAGGGCGTGTAGTGAAAAACAACTCGCATTCCTAAGGGGCAGCTTAATAAAGCTTTGTCTGCGTCGCAAAATGTTCTTTCAAATACTGCAAAGAGAGAGACATTGACACATGAATATCAAGTTATTACCTAACCAAGGAGGGAATATGTTGCGTTTCCTGAAGATTGCCAAATCTCGAAATTCTGCTCCATTTAAAATTATAATTTTGATTTTTGGTATAGTGTCTAGTGGGATACTTACAACGTGTCAATTCGGCTTGCAACGTCCATCCTCTAGACTTTCCCTGAATTTTGTTTGAAAAGCCTATGACAGGAGATTAATTTATACGGCACGAACATTTGCCACTTTTAAAGGTTCGTCTTGAGCAATTAACAATGTGATAAAGTCTTTTCAAGACACTTATCTAGAGTTCGTTCGGTATTAGAAACACGATTTTTACCGCAAATGCTCAGCGACAGTTAGGTCATCATGTGAAAAAGTTCGCAAAAACAGAAACATGACCTCATTATGATACAGTCATTGGCTTCGACAGATATAAATATTTAATTAACCAAATGTAACACATTTTTTGATTGGTTAAAGTGCCTTTTTATATAAACCGTACTCCAACTAGAGACCTTCTGTATTTATGTAAATAAGCCTTTCTGCCTCAATATTTCAATCAAAAGCGAGGTTAAGAGGGCCAATTTCCATGCACATAAAATGATCATCAATAATCATGTTAGCCATCTATGAAAAAGATCAAAACGAAAGTGTAGAATTATTGTCTTACTAGGACTACACGTGTACTGGATCTTCAATTGCTTTCTGAAGCCAGGGCATGGATCGAGGAAAGTGTCATTAGAAACCTCTATTGTACAATTAGATCTCATCTGACATCTTTCATAGACCTGCGCTCTGTTATGGCCAGCCGTGTCAGTCGGGGGTACGTATGCATCATTAGAAAGGCCACTGCTGTCGCAAATGCTAGCGTTCTCTTGTTCACGGCCGTAGTATATGCTGTTAATGTTGATGAATGTACCGTTTGGACAAGATAAGTTGGCTGTCAAAAATTCGTAGGTTGTAGAATTGCGGTCTAAAAAAAACGTAGATTAACATGGTGACGTCTACTTAAAATTTGTGTATGTGACTACCGATCAATCTAGATGTCTATCGTAACGATACTACCGCTCAATTGTCATGACCCAGTGGTTAGGATTTTGGCTAGTCAGGTTTGGTTTGTGATGGAGGGTAGCTTACACTGCATAGTGTCGAACAAAACAACATAAACACGTACCAAGACACTCTTTGTAACATCCTGACTCCAGAGTTTCTGATTTCCGACCGGAGCAATCACCACCTCCTATAGTAGTGGTAGGATTTTGACAAATCCTCCTCCTGACTTGATGGTACCTTATACCGCACACGTCAGGGCACGCACTCCAGCCTTCCCATTGGAGATAGCCATTGTCAGCTAAGATCAATAGATATCGAAGAGATACTATGGTTCAGTCACAACAAACATGTTTGGTGAATAGAGTAACTTCGTTGATCAGTGCCATTTAAAGAAGAACGTCCAGTCAGATTTCTGTCCTTAGTTTCACGGTAAAAAAAACCGTTCTGTTCCAATATTTTCACAAGGCTAGGCATGCAGACATGGTTAGAGATGCCGGCAGCTTCGAAATATAAGGGGTGAAATAATTGTGATATACTGAGATCCCTTGCCTCCTTTTTATTTCTAATCCATGTAGGTTTGAGACGATGGAAATCTTGAGCCGGATATTCGGGGTTGAAAATATTTTCTTGGACTCCCCTTTGAAACCCACTAAAGCTGTTTAGTGCGTTTGAAATCTTTCATTGTTGCTCGCTCTAACGGGTCGGACCATTAATAAGCTACAGAAAATTTTATTTAATAACGTTTAAAAGATGTTTCATTCAAGCTTTTTTGCCATGTTAGAGCTACAGTCATACAGTTGGGCTGTACTTTCGAGGTCACGATGACATTACATCAAAGTTCCTCGATGATGGGACAGTTGTGGTCATCCCTTTGAAGTCTAATGGCTGTTCGCACAGTCAAATAGAACGACTTATAAGTACTGTTCAGGTTAAGCAATTTTCACGGATACTTACCAGCTTGACAGCTGTGTTTGATAGAAAGTCGTAACTTGGTAATTTTCTCTGCATATGGGTCCTTAAATTTTTTCCTTGTAACGTTAAAATAGCAATTCCTCTTGCCACGGCAGTTGAACAATTTGACAGTGTGTACTCTCTTAGGCACGATCTCCTGAGTGATGTTATAATATTCATACTTTTTTTGCTCCGGGATGATGGAGCTAGAGGAGTTAAACACTAACACTGAAACGTTAGAGGCCATCGTTGCAGATAACGTTGGCAGCAATGCCTTATTCTGTGTTGTTGAAAATGACGTTATGGACGGTTGAGCGATGGTTGTTGCTGTAGTTGAAAATGAAGATGCCAAGGACAGAAAAGTTTCACTTGGTGAGGTTTGTAAAAGCAATGACGGTGTTGTGATTCGTACTTCTGTGGACCATCGGGGGAAGAACGTAGTTTTTGTCGTAGATGAATTCATAAACGGTAGCACCGCTGGATTTGGCAGGGTGGATGATAACAAAGACGGTGTGGTCACTGGTGCTACTACCATTGGTAATGCCGATGTAGACAAAGATCTCTCACCCATTATGGTAGCCTCTGCCTCTGATGATGCAGCAGACACGCCTCGTGAGGTCATTACAGATTGTAGTGATGGTGACGATGGTGACCATAGTGACGATGGTTCTGTCGATGCTGCCAAAGATTCTGATCCTAAAACTGAAGGATAATTGACCTTCGTGGTAAACCAACTAGGATTGCTAGCTGTCGTCGTTTGAGTGACAAACGCAGTCGACGATATGTGAGATCCTGATGCCAGTAGTGGTCTGCTAGCGACTGCTCCTGTCTGTAACACTGTTCTTGGCTGTAACACTGTCCTGTTGGTTGTACTGGTGGACCACATCATGCTCAAGTTACTTGTTGATGGTGCAACCAGGAAAATGGTACTGTTTGGTGCTGATAAATTGCGACTTTTAAGAATATATTCAATTCCGAACCATTCCAATTTGTGAAGGACAAATACTTCCCCTTCTGGGCAAACAAAGTTGCCAATGTCATGTTCTTTTATTTCAGTCACGTTAACTGCAACAAATAGGGTTAAGTTCGTATCAATTTAAAAACAAACTAATCATTTAAACAATAGTCAAGCGCATTTTTTCCCAAACTTTTTCGCTTCTACTGTCTCAATGAGCAATTTTTGCACGTGTATATCGACTTGAGGATGATTGGTAAAACTCGTTTTAAATGTTTTCCTGTTTCTTACAATGAAAATGAAACATATTCCATGAAAAGCCGATTGATTGGAGATGGTTATGTTAATAAAACATCAAAATTGTAAAGAAATAGACAGAAAAGACTGCCTAGATTGAATCTTTTTTTCAGACTCACTATCATTGCAGCTGTAAGAAATGTTGAAATAGTTTGTGTCGCACGGTTTTTCCAGGCCATCATACGATCCGTTTATAACACAAGAGCTCTTTCCTTGGCAGAATGGTGTGACTTTCCAGCTCAGATCAATGGTTGAATCGCATGGTGATGTCGGTGGGCATGTAAAGTTATCAGTTCTTCCATATATTACAGACTCGATGAAAATCCTGGTGTCGTTGTAGCACTTGATTGTTGACAGTGTCGTAGGGCAAATCGTCAAAAGAGATCCTGAGTAAACATTAAAAGGTATTCAACCATTTCATCCCTACAGCTATTGCAATTGGAGAAACTCTAAGGGTTTTCTCTGACTGACTAATTAGTAAAAAGTTTTTTTCACTTATGATTCTCAAAAAAACATGAGTCTGTTATGATGCCATGATTTTTTTAATATAAATAATCATCTGCCTGATTTTATCCTTAAAGGAAGATATTGTTAAAGGTTGGGCCCTTTTTTTGCCAAGATTAAATATCAACTTATCAATTAACACGTTCGCATGCGTAAACAATCTTTCCAAGCTTACAAACGAGGCAGGAGGCAGAGCGTGGGGGGGGGGGGGGGACTGACATCCCCCCTCTATAGAAGAGTGATAAAAGCTCGGAATTTTTGATAACCTGGCACTGACCCCAAAGGCAAGTATGACGTTATGTTAGTCCAACTCCCACTCTTCCCAACTGGAAAGTTATCTCTCTACCCTTGTATGATTTATAGTTACCTTTCCATGTCGATATTTCACAATAACGATAGCTTTTTTGAGGTCTAAAATGCATTAAACTTCCTTACCACTGCATGTGGCAAAAGTAAGCCAAACCATCATCGCTGTAAACCGCAACATCTTCGCCTGATGAAGCATATCCATTACAAACGACTAAAGAATGAAACGCAGTTGGAGAGGTTTTTAAGATATTACAAAGAGTGGATCCTGTATAAACAAAAGACAATCGCCACTGCTTAACTAGAAGTAATCAGTTCT
The DNA here is from genome assembly GCF_964205215.1 of Stylophora pistillata. Taxonomy (NCBI): domain Eukaryota; kingdom Metazoa; phylum Cnidaria; class Anthozoa; order Scleractinia; family Pocilloporidae; genus Stylophora; species Stylophora pistillata. The sequence goes on along the minus strand of NC_142521.1, from coordinate 10,783,379 downwards.
AGGTCTAGGCTCATGAAATCGCACAGTGGATCGATGAAACAACATAAGAGCTAGGGATAAAATCAATGCTAAGAGGTTATCTCCCTAGGGCTAACATTTCTTTCTTAATTTTCCCTCCAGTTACTGTGTACTTTTGTAATATACCGACCTTTAGATATCACTAAGCCAACGATTCCTTGCTTTTGCCCTCCAGTTAATTTGCCTTCAGGCTAACTGAGATGAGAAAGTCGTATGTGCCGACATAAGTATCTGTTAGCTAGACTACAGGCAGTTCAGAATGCTGCAGCTCGTGTTGTCACATTGACACCGAGGCATGTTCATATATCTCCTATTTTAATTAATCTTCATTGGTTACCAGTTGAGTTTAGAATAACTTTTAAAGTCCTTTTATTGGTATACAAGGCCCTTCATGGCCTTGCACCTTCCTATATTTCTGACCTTTTGAATTTTAAAACATACTCTAGGTCATTGCGTTCTTCATGTAAAGAATATTTAGTGGTTCCAAGAAGTAGATTGAAAACATATGGAGACAGAGCTTTCTCTATTGCAGGACCTAAATTGTGGAACGATTTACCTCTAGAGATTAGGAAATGTGCTTCAGTGGCAACTTTTAAGCAATCCCTTAAAACTTTTTTATTTAAGTTAGCATATAGGTTATGAGATTCGTTTTGTTTTGAGATGTTTTTTATTTATATAGTAGATAACTTAGGCTATCTTTGAATTATATTGTATATTGTAGATATTTTATATTACATATTTTTATATTTTATATTGTTATTAGGTAGCGCTTTGGACAATTATTGGATTTTAGCGCTATATAAATAAAATTATTATTATTATTATTATTTGGACATCCCCGTGATGCTAAAGAATCTTTTCTGTTACCCTACAGTTAGTATACACTTCCATTTACTACTCTCCATCCGCCATTTATATGCCTCTATTTATATCTATTTGCCTTTAGGCTGACTGAAATGACAAAGTCGTATCTGTGGTTTTTAATATGTCGACAAATGGACATCACTTCTATGAAATATCACTTTTATGAAAATGAAAACTATTAGCTACGCTTTGAGTGATTTCAACACAAATTACACAGAGTCTCCTTGTCCAACTCTTAAGGCACCTACAGTGGTCTAAAAAACGGGGAAAATAATCGTTCAGAAACTCCCTTTTATTTCGTTTCAAATTTTACCTGGACAGATATATCTGCGCCTTCCTTAAGTCAACTATACACTGAGAAGCCCTAAAGTAAAGAGTGCTTGCTCGGATAGTAATGAAATGAGGACAGCAACGACGCAAAAACAAACTTACATTTTGGCTCAATGATCCCGATTTGCTTCTCGCGCCGACGCTGGACTTTTATTTGAGCATCACAGTTAATGATAGCGATTCAGTTTCAAATAAATGAGAAAACAATTTCTTACTGGGATTCCCGTTCTTAGACGTCAAAAAATTTGGCAATTTCATTTGTTTTTCGGCATTTGACGTTTGAAAAACGCAAAACTGGGTTGAAAACTCACTAGCAGAGGTATCGTTCTGGTAATTGCATCTTTTGTTTCGCCATGTCATCTTCTTGTCACGATAGCGGTTCCCCAAAGATCTAATTAGCCAAGCCCGAGGCGACGGCCCACTTTCACGTATATAAATTTCAAGACTTGTTTGTTTTCAAAATATTTACAATGCTCTGCGCCATTTTTATTACATTCAGAAGCTTATAGATATAAATTGTTTGACTCAGAATGTTTGCCGAAAACGATATTTTGAAAATGCCAAGTGAGGAACGTATTCTATCGTGTGATTAAAGGCTCGGCGACTTGTCTGACAACGACCACACAACAATATGATGATCTATAGTATCGAGAGCAAACATCTGGCGAAAGTAATTTTAGTTCCCGTCTAATGTAATAACTATTCCCGTAACAAAGTATAATAGAACTGAAAATGTCAATCAATTATTTCTTCCAGCTTCAAAGATGCCGCAATTGACTTTCTAGTGAGATGTTTACTGACCAGTTTTTTATTAAAAAATTAGGAATCAGAGGAATATGTGACCACTCAGAACTGAAGCCACATTTCTGCTTTCTCAGATTTAGGAAACCCATGTTTATCATTGATTATTGTTAAATGAAACCCCGTTGACTGTTTAAAACATGCCTCTGTAATGCAAACGAGGAACATCTCCACATCTACCTTTTAATTCTGGACGTGGAATATGGTGACTCTTGTAATTTGCCCGTAGAAGAAACTTAGAATGTGAAAAAGCTTTTTCTCTTTTTTTTTTGTAGGGTAAAAATGCCTCAAGTTAACCAGCTAAAAGGTTTAACGAAACAACTCCCCGCCATTGAGGACCTGGTCATGTGGAGTAAATATGTTTATTACCCGACTCGGGCAGTCAGAGGGCCAATAACTAAAATCAACCAATCAAAATGCTCTATTGCCGGTCAATATTCTCTCAGTATTGGACCGGGCACTGTCCCCAATGGTCCCGAATGATACCGCACTTGTGTCCCTTTGAACTTCAGTCGTATAATAAATCTCTTATTAACCAAGCTTGCTCGAGACCGTACTGGAAGAACATCGGCCCTCGGTCTTTTTTGTACGGACCTCGGGCCGATATTCTCCCAGTACGGCCCTCGCGCTTGGTTGATAAGATGTTTATCCACCATGATTAATCTCCACTACGGAGAATAACTGTTGATAGTTATTAGTGTTAAGGGTGACGCTAACAGTAACGAGTTGAAATAAGGAGTAACTATTATTCCATTATCTCACAATTTTACCGTATAAGATGAAACGAACGCGTACATATATACTGACACTATAGCACCGCGAAAATGTATACACGGAGGCAAAGCTAGGCAACTATATGGCCACACATACAGGTCCAAACTTTTCAGCATTATCTGATGGTTATTCATAACCATTACAATTTTCTCAAATGTGATCGGTGGATTACCTGCTTTGACTTTCACTAAGCCACATATTCTGTCTGAATGGGACTCCACTCGGTCCTAGTACTGTTATCAATTATGAGTAGACATTTTGCTCACTGCTTGCAGCCCGCAAAATCTTCACGCATGCGTAAACTTCATTTTCAAAGATCCTCCCTAATATAGAACTATTCATTTTCTGTAGAGACATGATATTTAGAGGAAAAAATGTTACCTTGATGATGCTCAGCCGCAGGTTGAGTTGTTGTTAATACCTTTCAAAACTGTCATGACAATCTGTTGAGTTTACAAATCAAGGGAATGAGTTATTGCGTTATATCATTTACAATGCTGGTTGGAAATAAAATGACAGAAAGTACTCGACATAACCAAAATGGTATATTTCCAATATTATTCTTGAATATTTGCAAATGACTTACAGTTAGCAAACGTCATACAATACCTTTAGACACTAACGAAAGTTTACATAGCTTATTTCATTTACAGTGTCTGATTGCAAATTTGTTTTAAAAAAAATTAAAACTTTGGGGTAAATTGCAAAGCTAACCTTGTCTCACGTTTCCTATTTAACGGTGAACATCCGTTGGCTGGCTTATTGAAGTGTTTACGGTGATGGGCGTTTCGTTTCTTATATGTCCGTTCATGTAAACTCAACGCGAACGGAGTCAGATTACATATCCAAATATAAATTGGTTTAAATTTTATAAAACGATGTTTTTGAAAATTCATTTTAATAAGTATTCAATAAACGAGCTAAAGATAAAAAAGGGGAGAAGGGAGAAGGAGACTAGGTTGACCAAAAACAACATGGAGGAGAGTGATTGAAGACCAAAAACGAATAGCTGGGTGGCAATCATGGATGACTGTTAGATCTTTAGCAACAAACCGAAGTGGATGGAAAGAGAATGTTAAAGCCTTATGTGCCTTATGGCACAAAGAGATATAGAGATAGAGATAGGGAACAAGCTATTGATCACTTTGCGAATTAACACCATAATATTCTAGAAAATGCAAATGTGGTTGGTACGTTATGACTCTCCATATGTGTAAAATGTCTTAGAGGGGGATGATTCTACATTCTCTTATGTTAGATTTGTACATTAGAACTTAACATCTTCAGCGTGTAAAAAACAAAACTCGAAAGCAGTTTTTCGCCTGGTCAAGGAGTCCTTTAAAATTATAACTATATGGTATAATTTCAGGGTGCCTTGAGAGAATCAGAATCGCATCTAATATTCACCATGACATTCAGGGATGCCTCGCTTTTAATTTGAGGACTTCTTTTCCGAGCATGAGTCACTTTAATTCCATGCACCACTTGATTTACAGGTCCCGCTTGTTCAAAGATTGGATAGCTATTCACTCGATTTTCAATCCAGTGGAGAGCACAGTACGCTTTGCTATTGCTTATCCGCGATTTCTCCGTTGGATGTTTAAACTTATCTGCCCTTTAAACTGCTGGACCTTTGTCTTCACAGTCGAAAAAAACTTCGATTCATTTGGATTTAGCTTTCGACCATGTCGTCATTTTTTTTTACCCTGCTAAGGAAATTGTTTCTTATCCATACAGTTTGAAGATATTTCAAAGCCACTGTTTGAGTAAAAATTAATTTTTAAAGAATCACCCAGGAGGAACCTTCCTTTAGCAGTTATTTACTCAGGAGAAATTAGAAATTACAATGACTATCGCTCGCTTTCTTTTGGTTATTCGTGATAAACATGTTACAAAGTAATTATGCTCAATACATGCTCAGGACCATCTGCTGGTACTGCAATGAGATCTCTGCTTTAATATCAATCATAAGTGAAAAAACGATTTCCTTCGTCTGTACGCGAGCGAGAGCAAATAAAAACGCTCTGGCCCCCTCGTGTAATCAAAGCTTAGACATTCGAATCAATATTACTATTACTTATTTTAGCTATAAGGGTCATAGTTATATTTCGACGATAAACAAACAAAACTTAACAAAGCAGTTGTGAAATAATGACGAAAAAAAATGATTAACAGACTCGTTCCTCAAAATAACGCAACTTGAGGTTTTTTTTTTTTCATTTCCATGCAAACCCGACTAAATGACAAATCGTACCTTCTAGAGGCAATTTTTACAAAAGAAAAGAAGCCTCTAATTTAAAAGGCCAGCTAAATTGTACAAGACCTGTATTTACTCCCTCTTTATTAATCATTTCACAGCAGGGAATCAATAGGCCTACGAAGATAAAGTACCCACAGCACTGTATTAGCATATTATAATTGTAATGCGGTAAATTGTTGTGAATGATAGACACAGCATTATTCGTGAATAAAAGTGACCACGGCGAGCATCACTTTGAAAGTGGGTCTATGACGTACTATTTTAATGAATTCTGGATGTTTTCAACATGAAGTTGGTAAATAAGTCTTCCCAAATACATAGCACATTTTCTCTATTGCATCTAGTTCTATCGATATTTTCATTTATCCATTTATTTACTTTTCATTTTTGTTTTTTCATATTTTTTCTTTGTATTTATTTATCTATTTGTTTATATTTTTCTGCGATTATTGATTGAATATTGTGTTTTGCAGCAGTTAGATCGAGAGTTGCTACCCTTATTAATTTGCTGAAGCCTTCACTGAATGAACTGAATGAACCGTTATTTATCGTCGATAACGTGGGGAGTGGTCACCCATTCTCCCGAGCCAAGGGCTCATGTATAAAACGCTCGACTAAAGGAAATACAAATTAAATAATAGATAAATATCATATATGAATTAAATAGATGTTCCTTTTTGCGTTTAGCAAAAAGACCCAACATGGAGACAATAGTGTTTAATGCTTAATTGATCCCATTTATTGACCAATCAACTGACAGACATTCAGAATAGGTGATCGTTTCGAGTGTAATTTCTGTATGTTTACGTTGAGAGGAGCTAATGGTCCTTGAAAATATCTATCTGATTAAAGTCGCATTCGAATGATCTTAGATAGGTTTAAGGCTTTTCCCCGAATACCATACACCATTAATTTTTTCAACAAAACTCAGACGAGATGTTCCTGTGAAAAGGTTCACACTTCTGACGATTCTTGAAGAAAACCAAAGCCAATTAAATTTCAGGTGTACTGATCAAAACCCAGATATCAAGCCGAAGAGTCACCGTATTTATTACAAATATTTAGCATCTCTACTGTGGTTTTATCTGAATCCGTAAGTTTTTGTACAAGACAGATCTTCACCTCTCACTCAAAAACAAGACAAAATCTGCACATGCAACTCATTTGAAAAACTGAAATGACCTTGCATTTTGAACCTTGTTGGTAGGAACAGTTTATGAGTTCAAAATTTCCGTGTTCTTTTGAAATTAATCCGGCATATTTCCCAAAGATCTGAAGGGGTATAAACAACAGATATATTAATCTTGATATAATCGAGGACAGGTGTGAAAAATTCCCTTCGAAGGAGTGAACATACAACACATACATGCTTTGCAGCAGTTTTAACAATTATTTTCCAAAGGAGACTTGTAAAGAAGGATGAAGAAATAAGAGGTAAAAAACTTAAGCATCACTCTTAGCGTACGCAAACACCCACGTATAACATTGTGTTTGTAACTGACTGCACATCACGTATTTGCCATACGAAATCAGATTTGTCGAAACTGTAAAAAACACGGTGTGATGAAAATGACAGACATTAATTTTTTTTTATCAGTTACAGTCAGCTGGACTGGATACTGCACATCATGTATTTGCCATAAGAAGTTAAGTTTTGTCAATTCATTTTAGATTTGTCAAAATTGCAAAAAACAAAGTGTGATGAAAATGACAGACGTTAATTTTTTTTATCAGTTACAGTCAAGTGGAGGAAATACATTAGTAAGATAAAGTATATCCATGAATTCTTTTAAAAGTAGTTAACCTGTGATCCATAACATTAGCACAACAAATACTGAGCTGGAAGGAACTCGTGTTGGATAAATCATAAAAATCATTTCATTTACAGAAGCTGCACTTTTTCATTTACGAAAACCGCAAAGCTCAAAAGCCGATGTAGTACTTGTACGCGTTTAGGAAAATGAAGATGGCGAGTTTAAGCGTGGTAGTTTGAGTGCTTTAAAAATGAATGCTTTTATTCCAAATAACAAGAGAATAACAACACTAAATGAAAGGATAGGAGAGCGGAAACTTTAGGGAGACCTGAACGTTCCCCTCGACAATTTTTCCTAGTGATTGCAACAATTAGTCAGACAGAGAAAAATTAATGACGATTATTTCAATCATTATATTCTTACCTTAGATTCTCAGTTTGGATCAGAAACACTGACTGTCGTTTGGTTAAACGCAAGTTAAGAGTGATCAACTTATCAGGCGAAGAAATACGAAAACGAGTTATCAGTTTCATCGCATTTCGGCCAGATACAGCTGATAAATGTGCCCAATGAGAATGACACCAATTTTAATTGAACTGAGCAATTCGTGACTTTTCCCAATGAGTAATCTGTCATTCGTTATTAATTTGATTGTTTCATCGGGAGAATGCCTTTGATGCAGCAAAACAAGTCATGCAGTTTCAGTGAGGTTTCATTGAATTTTGAATTCGTTTCGGTTATTAAGGCTAGCAGAATTGGAAAAAAAAAAAAAAAAAAAAAAAAAGGCCAATATTGGGCCATCTCATTCAATTGAGAAACCAAACATATAAGACATTATCACAGACAGATTGAAATCATGCTTTAAAAAAAAAACGAAGAAAAACACAGGAAGACGTCGGGATAGCGAGTAATGCTTTTAACTCTCGCGCTTTCATCACTTTCTTTTGTTATTCACTGTCAGAAAGACAGTTTGTCTGCGTTTTGTATTACCACTACCAGAATTAAATAGATGTTCCCATGACAGCTTACGGACATTTGATAACGTCTGTTTATCGACAAGCATGAGCCAGCAGTTTATCGACAAGCATGAGCCAGCAGTTTATGGGACCAGCAGTTTCTTGGATCAATAGGAACTTACAGACGACACGCAGGGATGATCTTTGTTATCGGAACCTTTGATGGACAGCTAGGTCGGTGCTGAACAGTTTTCATTACAATTTATTTTGAAATTCTCAGTAGAGAGACAGTTTTTGGCTTGAGAAATCTTCCACATTTTAGAGTTCGTTCATCTGGATCATCTCATCAAAGGATAACCCGGTACAAAACTAGAGACTTCTCCGAACTTAAAAGGTAACATGATCTCAGCAAGATTCGACATCACAGTAGCAACCTGATTTAAAAGTGTGACATCCACTTTTAAACGATCGTTGGGAGTCTTCCCTTCAAAGTTGACTCTCCCTTGAAAACATAGAGGATTCAGAACTGCATGGTACTCGGATCTAGAGTTAATCAATAATCCAAGTTAAGCTTTGCCGATATATTTTAAGCCGGCATAAAGAAAATGAATAAAGGCTGATAGTTTCGAAAGAAACTGTTTGGGGCTGCGTCGGTGGGAGTAACAAAATAATTTGGATATATCAACAAAGTTGAAATGGTAAATTGGCCACCGTAATGATTACAAAAGCTGATGTTTCGAGCGTTAGCCCTTCGTCGGAGCGAATAGAGGAATTGTGGGTTGTGTGTGCTTTTAAAGGCAGAAAATGGAGCTACGTTATTGGTGGGTGCATGGCAACGAGAAAAACATGAATAAATTAGTGGAATGAAAAGCGTTCATTGATCCCTGTGGGATTTAGACTGCCGGTTTGAAAGATGAGCTTTTGTTCAAGATTTTTACGGCTTTCTGTGCCACCTAAGTGCAAGGAAAGAGCGCAGATTGCCATATGTTGCTTAGAATGATTGGGTAAATTAAAATGTCTAGCGACTGGTTTCGATGTGTCCTTGTCATTCCTTTCCACGTCTCGAAGGTGTTCTCGGAATCGGTCACCTAGTCTTCTGCCTGTTTCGCCGATGTATATCTTTTTGCAATAAGTGCAAGTTATGCAATAGATTACATTAGCGGAGGTGCACGTGAAGTGGTCGGTGATCTTAATGGATCGTTTAGGTCCCGATATTTTATCAGTGTTGTGAATGAAAGGACACGTTTTGCATCGTGCACGAGCGCATTTAAAAGTGCCTGGTTGCTCATTAGTCTGAAAAGAACTTCTGACCAAAAAATTGCCTAAGTTTTTGTCGCGTTTGAATGAAACGAGCGGAGGCTGCGAAAAGATAGTGCCTGTCTCTGGATCGTTTTGAAGTAATTTAAAGTTTTTAAGAATGATGGATTTAACTGAGTGGTTGCGAGGGTGAAACGTGAGAGTGAATGGAATGCGGTCGGAATCTTCTTTATGCGACGTTTGTAGTGCTGAATGTCGATCAATAAGTTGAGCGCGGTGGTAACCCGCTTGAACGACGGAAACAGGGTAACCACGTTCATCGAAGAACTGGCACATTGACTCTGATTTCTGACAATTCTTTATCCTTCTTAGACGTCAAAGTTTCAATTGAAGGTAACGGGTTATGCACTAGTGTGTATTACAAACCTACAGACTCTCATAATTACTTGTTATATTCGTCTTCTCATCCATCTCACGTTAAGAATTCCATTCCTTTTTCTCAGTTTCTAAGACTTCGTCGTTTATGTAGTAATGACTCTGATTTTCACCACAAATCAGAGTCAATGTGCCAGTTCTTCGATGAACGTGGTTACCCTGTTTCCGTCGTTCAAGCGGGTTACCACCGCGCTCAACTTATTGATCGACATTCAGCACTACAAACGTCGCATAAAGAAGATTCCGACCGCATTCCATTCACTCTCACGTTTCACCCTCACAACCACTCAGTTAAATCCATCATTCTAAAAAACTTTAAATTACTTCAAAACGATCCAGAGACAGGCACTATCTTTTCGCAGCCTCCGCTCGTTTCATTCAAACGCGACAAAAACTTAGGCAATTTTTTGGTCAGAAGTTCTTTTCAGACTAATGAGCAACCAGGCACTTTTAAATGCGCTCGTGCACGATGCAAAACGTGTCCTTTCATTCACAACACTGATAAAATATCGGGACCTAAACGATCCATTAAGATCACCGACCACTTCACGTGCACCTCCGCTAATGTAATCTATTGCATAACTTGCACTTATTGCAAAAAGATATACATCGGCGAAACAGGCAGAAGACTAGGTGACCGATTCCGAGAACACCTTCGAGACGTGGAAAGGAATGACAAGGACACATCGAAACCAGTCGCTAGACATTTTAATTTACCCAATCATTCTAAGCAACATATGGCAATCTGCGCTCTTTCCTTGCACTTAGGTGGCACAGAAAGCCGTAAAAATCTTGAACAAAAGCTCATCTTTCAAACCGGCAGTCTAAATCCCACAGGGATCAATGAACGCTTTTCATTCCACTAATTTATTCATGTTTTTCTCGTTGCCATGCACCCACCAATAACGTAGCTCCATTTTCTGCCTTTAAAAGCACACACAACCCACAATTCCTCTATTCGCTCCGACGAAGGGCTAACGCTCGAAACGTCAGCTTTTGTAATCATTACGGTGGCCAATTTACCATTTCAACTTTGTTGATATATCCAAAATAAAGAAAATGACTTAATGAGAAAAACTGCAAAACAGGAACTTCTACAGTTTGTTAATGAATTAATAACCCCGACAGGAAACAAATCTATTTATTTGTTTGATTCTGCTCTATAGTTATTTCTGAGGTTAACAAAATCTATCTTGATTTTCTAGCTTTGCGATAAGCATTTCTTTTTTGATGAGGGAGACTGGTGAGGAAAAAGTTAATTATTGCCAGTATGCTAACCCTAATCTTTTGAAATGGCATTTGCCCGTTGTCCTTGCAAAAACAATACTAACTACTTCATACTAACTTGGTACTAACTACTTCATATTAATAGATAAAAAGGTATGTTAATACAGGATGATACAGGAAGACTGAAAAAAAAATCACAATATTACCAAAGAACATAAAAACAGAAAATGATATTTCTATCTTAAAACATTTGAAACTAGATACAATGACTCGCTTTGCCGTTGCAACTAAGAATTAGCTCCGAAAGACAAAAACCTAATCCAAGCGCTTCAAAACCTCCGGTGAATAAAATATTATGCTAGATTTGAATTTTTTTCTCTTCCACCGATGACCATATTTCTCCTGGATAAGAGACAGTTACTATTTAGCAAATAAGCCCGAGATATCAAGCAAAGAAAATGGTTTTGTAGTCACATAACAGACAAGTAATTTGCGTAAGTGTTTCTGGTACTTTTTTTAAGCGTTCAATTTAGCTAAAATATTTCACAAACTGGCGTGTTATCAAATTTTACAAACTCCTACTTACCTATGTTCCCGAACATGAAACATATATCCCTATAGACGTGTTCCATGGCTCTCACAAATTTTGAACTTGATCAAAGTTCCCATGCTAAATGTATTGATCCAAAACGACACAAAACACGGAGTTCCAGGTGATTTTAGCTTCTTGGCGCCAATTAATGATTTATGTTTTAACGGTAATTAAACAAATTTTATGCATGTGCGTCAACATTATTGTCTTCTGTTAACTCGCTCGTGACGAAATCAGCCAAACAAAGATGACATTGACCTAGTCGTCGACTGAAGAACAGCGCAAATGAAAATTCCTCCTAATAATTTCCATAATTTTTCTCAAGATAAGTGATGAAATAATAAAGTAAATTGGCTTTTTTCCCTAGGTGTCGATTTCCACGGTTAAAATCGAAAATGTCAGCTTGAAAATTTGTGGTGAATTGTTCTGAAAAGTAAGATCTGAATAACTTTCAACTAATGAATCCTCTGTTGTTTTCACAAAATTGTGAGGAAATTTAAAAACGACAACGATAGTGCAAGGAAATTAGGTTTACTTTCCAGCAACACGTTCATATCATGTTCCTATCTATGGGGCGCCAAATGTATTTTTATTGTTTAGAGTGGTTATTTGTATATAACCAAAACAAGTATGGTCATATGTAAATAACCACACTGCAGATTGGTTATTTATAAATAACCAAAACGAGACATTGGTTATTTAACAAATAACCAAAACATGAATGTGGTTATTTGCTAAATAACCAAAATTGCAAAGTGGTTATTTGCTAAATGGCCAAAACTGAAAATTGGTTATTTGTAAATAACCATAACTGAAAATTGGTTATTTGCTAAATAACCAATTTTGTTATTTCCTAGTTCAAAAATAGAAAGAAGTCCAAAATTCCTGTTTATAAGTCTCAAGAGACCACGACACAATAACAAGAGTTTATTTCTTTTTCTGCAGCAGTCCAGGGTGTGCCAAAAATAAACTACATGTACAATCTAGCATCAAACACCCTTAAACTCATTAACTAGGAAATAACAGCGACAAGACATTTCAACATATCGGAAGACAACCCACCGCCAGCTATCTGCCTTGATACGTACCTGTTGCTGAGAATTTCTAAGTGCATTGCACATTGCAGCAGAAATTCTTGCCACCACGTCATCGTTGGAAGCCATGTTGAGAGAGATCGACGCATGCAATGCACTGTAGGAAATGAGCGGGAAAACAGGTCACGCGGTTGTTACGTGTCCATACCAAATTAGGTAAATAACCCATTTTGCGCTAAATAATCAATTTTCAATTTTGGTTATTTAGCAAATAACCAAAATTCAGTTTTGGTTATTTACAAATAACCAATTTCTGGTTCTGGTTATTTAGCAAATAAACAATTTTCAGTTTTGGTTATTTACACATAACCCATTTTCAGTTTTGGTCATTTAGCAAATAACCACTTTGCAATTTTGGTTATTTAGCAAATATCCACATTCATGTTTTGATTATTTGCTAAATAACCAATGTCTCGTTTTGGTTATTTATAAATAAACAAACTGCAATGTGGTTATTTACATATAACCATACTTGTTTTGGGTTATATACAAATAACCACTCTAAATAATAAAAATACATTTGGCGCCCCCCTACCTATCTAGAGAGATTTCGATTGATAGCTTCAAGCCCGCCGGTTGTATGTTGTTTCAATCAGGTGGACGCGAGTATAACTGGCCTGTGCCCGAAATATAAATTTCGCTTTAAGAAATTGTTTCACTAATGCCTTGTATAGGAAAACGCTATTCTTCAGAGACAGAATTCCCGGTAGTCCGCACTGCACTGAGAGGTCTGGGTCCGAGCCCTGACCGAGTCATTACATTGTATTCTCAACAAAGACACTTCACACTCACAGTGCCTTTAGATCTCTCTACCGAGGAGTATAAAAGGGTAACAAATGTTTGAAATGTCAGAAATGAGATAAGTATCATAAATATAATTGTTCCGTTGGTGATGCAGATGTGCATGCTCCGATTGGTTAAGGAATGCGTCATATCTCGCCGTAATCACCTGGCGCGAGGTGATTATCGCTGGGGCGCTTAATTTCAAAATGGCTGCCTCACGTTTTGTCAATGTTATCGAACCATACCATACATGTTTATTCAAACTCGTATATAACTACGTAAATTTGAAAGGGAGAGTCAAGAGGTTAACCCTATGAATAAAACTATCCTAAAAACTACAACAAACAAAAAAAAAACCATAAATTTATAGCTTTAAAAAAGAAATAATTTTACATTTAAAAAGTTCTAGGCTACCGGCTTCAACAACATTACTAGGTAAATTATTCCGATGACTAATTACATTGTAAAAAAAAGAATATTTGAAACAGTTGATTCTAGATAATTTACAATAAAGCTTATACGAGTGATTCACCCTAGTGGATTTGACTTTCGCAAATTCAAAGAATTCCTCAAAATCCAAGTGTGATAAGCCAAATACGATCTTATAACATTCAACAAGAGAGGAATATGTCGTATGACTGGACAAAGATGGCCAATGTAACGTGTCGCAACGCTCTTCATAAGACATATCAGCTCTTTTTTGCCTAAGAGCTAACCTTGACGCGCGTCTTTGCACGCTCTCTATTGCATGAATATCTTTGACAAGATATGGGTTCCAGACTGGAGCAGCATACTCTAGAAGTGGTCTGACCAATGTTTTGTAAAGCAATGAAAAAGTTGTTGTATTAGCTGCTCCATCGAGGAAGAGATAAACCGATAACAGAAACTTCAATTTCGAAGAGAACAAAAGATGCTGTTTAATTTACTTTTCAAATGCACCTAGACCCTTTTCTCAAAAGTCCTGGTAACTAAATGGGCCTGAAGCCATGTTTTAAATTCAAAATTTAAGGATAGAAAAGCAGGTTCTGGCTCCCAAACAAGTTCTTTTTTATTTTCTTTAGCTGATAGTTTTATTGTATCATTTTCAAAACTTTTGAAATCCCCATCTTGCTTTACGGTCCCGATAAGTTACCGGGACTTTCGAGAAACGGGCCGCTGAGTAGTTATGGCAATGAGTTTAACAGTTAACAGTTTTTCGTCTCTGGCTTAGTGAATATTGTTAAATAATCCCCACGACCTCGTCTCGGGAGTCATTCAACAATATTCATTTTGGCTTCGGCAATTAAAAATACTGGAATGTTTTTCAGTTCTTCTCTTTTTCTTTCACCAGTAGCACATAGACAACTGTAAGAAAATAAAGTGAAAACAAAGAAAACCGGAAAAGGAACCTACGTCATTAATAGGGTTTCTTAAATCTTTTCGAACCTCGATTAAAACTACTGCACTTAAGGTTTCCGAAAAGCTGTGTTCAGTTTATCAGTTTCGTCAGGCGAGATAAACCTCTACAGATCTTATCACTCTAGAACAAAAATAAAAACAGGGCAAAAAAAAGACTTCCTGCTCCCTTAAACCATTCCGGCAACTTCATTCAATCGATTTGGAAATTTAGAGAAATATTTCTGGTAACCTAAAACATTTTTTTACCTGGCATCAGTGATACTCGCGGTGGGATATTGGTAACCAGGACATCTCTTTACACAGATAGGCAGTTCGTATTATGATTAGGTTTTAAAACACCTCACCTTTTGGACTGTTTGTTATTTGCTTCTCTTCGCGTGTGAAGGAAAAAATTCTATGAGAAACACACAATTCAAATGTTAGTGCGTGCATGGACAGGTTAACGGTGCCAACGATTTCATTCAAATTGTAATTTCTTGTTACATATTTTATTAATAACTAATCAATTTTTGAGTCAGAGGAAAACCTAAACAAAAGTGCCACCAGTAAAAGATCGAAATTTTGAAGGCACAACTGAATTTTGAAGATTGTTTATTATATTATGTTAACTTGTTTTCTTTTCTTTTAAGTTTAATGCTAAAATTTAACCGTTAGCAATATTGGTTTAGTTTTTACTTAAGCTCTGAGAGAAAGCATAAGGTATCTATCTAGTAAAATTACATTAGGCGCGTACGTTTACAAATTATGGCGTTTTTTTTTTCTTTTTAGTCGCTGTGTGACCCTGACGAATTAAAAGAAAACTTACATTCTTCTCAAAGAAATCAATCACTGACTAAAAAGAACAAAGAAGGAAAACACATCTGAATACTTCTCGTGTCGTATTTGTCAGAGAATCGATGAAAATAGTCGCCGACAACAATGTTGATTTGAGAACAAAACGATATTTCATGGTTTGGAGAGAGGATATGTTATGGAGAGTGACTGAAAATTAAAATTTAGAAATTTCCAGAAGGCTTAGTCATGCTGACTTGCGTTCATGAACTTTCTATTGAAATTTCTAAAACTTTTTTTAGGCTTGATGTTATGATGGAATAGAAAGAGAGAGAGAAAGAGAGAGAGAGAGAGAGAGAGAGAGAGAGAGAGAGAGAGAGAGGGAGAGACGACTCTTAGAACGAGGTCGCCATTTCCAATAAGATAATTCTTCCAAGCGAATACGGATGCTCCCAAAACAGGTTCTGATTCTGTAAATGTATATTTATCGTTCCGAAACTTTTTAATGCAGTAAATGGTTTGAACCCGGGGGTAACATGTGAAGGTGTAGTCTGATCGTCCGGGTGAGTGTAGTCCTGAGAAGGACTGTTGTCGGTGGTAGTGACTGACGTTTCGACAACCTGTGCGGATGTCATCATCAGAGGACTCTGATGATGACTTCCGCACAGGTTGTCGAAACGTCAATCACTACCACCGACAACAGTCCTTCTCAGGACTACACTCACCCGGACGATCAGACTACACCTTCACACGAAACTTTTTAATTTCAAATGTTTAGCAATTGGTTAGGATATTCAGAGGATTTCAAAATTTCGTTCAAAAGGCTAATAAAAAGATAACGTTCCCATTATCCATTCTCTATCTCGCTTGCCAAGTTCACGTTACAATTGCAAAACAGATGTAACAAGCAAATCGCAGCTCACGTTTGACCAGTTCAAGAGCATTAGTTTCAAATTGGCTCGCATGGAAAAAATAAATAAATGAGTCTCTGACAAATCAGATTTTGATCGAGTCTGAGATCAAACAAAATTGAAGATAAAACGTTTTATTTCATCTAAGTTTTAACATGGAACAGATTGACCAAGATCGAAAATTATGCAAAATAGGAGCTTTACAATTACACTTATTTCTCTCGAGAACGAAAACCTCTGCTTTGACATCATATTTGACCAGTTGTCATACATCTTCAGGTCACTGCAAGGAATTTTCGCTGATATCTACATGTTATCATCATATTTGACCAGTTGTCATACATCTTCAGGTCACTGCAAGGAATTTTCGCTGATATCTACATGTTATCATCATATTTGACCAGTTGTCATACATCTTCAGGTCACTGCAAGGAATTTTCGCTGATATCTACATGTTATCATCATATTTGACCAGTTGTCATACATCTTCAGATCACTGCAAGGAATTTTCGCTGATATCTACATGTTAAAAAAATCATTGAATGATGATTGAATTTCATGTAGCAAAATAATAAAGGACATACTTGAAATTATCACTGGGAATCGATATCTTCGGAAAAGAAGTTTTGGACTCCCAGAAAATTTACTTCTGAAAAAATCTGTTTTGCGTATTTTCCATTTTTAACTCAGTGCTAAAATCTCTCAGAATATGAAGTGGCGCTTCGAGCCGTTTTGAATGTTTTATAGAAATCGGTTTCCACAAACCTAGTTTTGCAAAAAAGTTAAAGATAACCCTTTTTTCTTATCTCGGACGTCCGGTCATTTGATAACTTTAAGGTAAACCTTTCGCCATTTCGAATCAGTTTGAAAAGATTCTGTCACATATGAACTTTCTTTTTTATGACAGGATGACCGCGATGTCTTGAAGGTTTTTAATCCCAACGATGAGAATAGAGAACAAACTGCATGAGACGTAGAGAAAAATGCAAGCTTTGGGAAAGTACCCGGCTGTATTAAAATGTTATCGACCCCGAACTAAAATTGTTTTCGAACGAAAAGGAAAATGTTCTTAGTTAACTTATCTTGGGAATTTTCATATCTAAAGGCGAAAATCACTTTTTGCTTTACAACAACTTAGCTTTAAGGATTTAAGGTCGAAAACTTGCATTTGTTTCTTGAAACTAGCACTCATAAATTTGTTAAATTGATCCTGGGTTAGAATTGCTTATAGATAAAACGGGTTCTGATTTCGTGTACGGCAAGGAAGTAACCAATCTTGAATTAGGATTTGATTACAAATGATTCCAGCAAGTTAGAAATGATAACTCTGTGTCTTGGTTTATTACTTTCACTTACCCGCTCTTGTCTGCAACATCGACATATAATCTTATGCGGATTTTGTTAATTGAAAATCGTTCTAAAACGTTTTCGCAATCTCGTCGTATCTTCAAATCTGAAGTGTTTACTCACAAAAAAGTAAATATTAGGTCTAATTCATCCGCGGAAGTGTCAAAGGGGCTCATGCACTTCCATTCCTGGTTGACAGAAATTCACCCATGGGTGTATTTATTCTTTGACTTTCCATCTGAGTTTCTGAATTCTCCGAAACTCAATCGGTATCGTCAAAAAGGCTCTCTTTACCATCCCAGGTAAATAAGTCTTGTTAATTAATTCTCGAAGTTTGTCTTTCTCTGGAAAAGTAAACTTTACAGAGAAGCTGCGAAAAAAATTACACTTTTTTCCCAAATGTAAATATGAAAATATATACAGCTAAACAACCGAAGTTTGAAAAAACACACACGTACACACGTTCACACGTTTTAAACTCTTGAATCATCTCATAGAACTTCATTCCAAATCTCAGCCTGTTTATTAGACGAGCTCCTAATAGATAATATTTTTCAAAAAATTAGCTATATAAAGCTAGAACGACTCTAGTTTTATATCATTCTCTCAGATAATTTCATTTTAAAAGAATACCCTCTAAAATTAAGCTGTCATTTCGGTACAGGTAAAATCTATATTAATTAATCACGAAACAGCTCGAGATCTCTTTTGTTCCTTTTCATTAGGGTTCGTTTGCGTATCTGTTCATCTGGACCAGTTTTCAGGTGGTTTTTCCAATCCTTTTCGCAAGATGATAAGAAGATAGGGACAGTTTTTAACCTGTGTTTCATTAAAATCAGTTTTGCGGCACAAGTTGTTTAAACAAGTGCTGATTTCAGTGAATCCTTCCGAAATTCAACGAGGCTTTCATGGTGATCGCCGTGTAATCATATCACAAACGCGCGTCATCGCGAAAAGCTTTCGTATTGCAGTTAGAAGATAACACAACTGCTTGTGAGCAATATAGGGCTTTTAGCCAAGTGCCAAAATGCTATATCCTGTTTGCTAAGTAACCGTCGCAACGATAAATCGTTGACTTAGGCAGTCGAAGCGGCAGAGCATTCTTGGGCAGCAATCCATACTCAACTGCAAGCTTTGTTACCAAAAGGCGATTTTCTAGACGAGGTTTCAGCCGAAATTTTGCGGCTCTTCATTTTGGCTATCTTACAATAATTGCATCATGGAAAACTCACATCCCCTAATTAACGCTATTTCATCGTTCAATCGAAGATAGAATCTAAGATTAAAAATTGCAATTTTTTCCTTTTATTTTAATTACTGGAAGCTCAACAATGTTTTGCGCTGTTTATAGATTTTCACACTTTTAATGGTCTCCCTTATTCATTATTGCAAGATATTATTGTGGACGATCATGAAAAAAGGTGAAAACATTTATTTGTCTCAGGTACATGGGCTAAACAAAGGTCTTAATTATCAATATTAAAACTTACATTTAAGGTGTTTTCCAATGGATGAAAAGAGAATGAGTCATTATTCTCCATTATTTGAATTCTGTTTCACTGTTTGCAATGTACAACTGAAAATCAAAAGGACCGGATTGAGCAAAAAAGGCAAATTATGAATCGTGGTGAATCAGTTTTGACAAATATGCTATTCTTTTTAAGCCGGATCCTCCACAAGTAAAGTTCAAATCTTTTGAAAATCTTATTTTGATACACAAACTTAAATTCTAGGTGGGAGTTAAGCGAAAAGAAACGCGTTCATAGTATCAACAGTTTATTTCAAGTGCTCGTATATTTCTCTTTCAAATACTACGTCTGTACTGGCCAAGGAGTGGATTTTGCAAAACTATGAAAAACCGCACTATGCTCTTTTAAGCAACGTTTTGGGATGGAAACTCATCGTAACTCGTAAGGTTTAGTAATAAGCTGCTTAGAGAGCAATGAGGGATTCTTAACAGTTTCGATTTCGTTTAAGAGAAACCCTCAGTGTTAATTTTCATAAGCAAATCACCCAGCAATTGCACTCACTCGTTCCTTGTCTCTGTCACTTTTTAGCCACTCTACTCATGCCAAGGCTCGCATGCATTTCACGGTAAACCCTTTTTTACTTCGCAACCTTTATTACTTCAGTCTCGACACAGATTACAAGTCCGAGGGCACATTTTGGCCACATGTACATAACTGTCACAAATTTTTTTCCTTTTATTTTAATTACTGGAAGCTCAACAATGTTTTGCGCTGTTTACAGATTTTCACACCTTTAATGGTCTCCCTTATTCATTATTGCAAGATATTATTGTGGACGATCATGAAAAAAGGTGAAAACATTTATTTGTCTCATGTATATGGGCTAAACAACTTGTGCCGCAAAACTGATTTTAATGAAACACAGTTTAAAAACTGTCCCTATCTTCTTATCATCGTGCGAAAAGGATTGGAAAAACCACCTGAAAACTGGTCCAGATGAACAAATACGCAAACGAACCCTAATGAAAAGGAACAAAAGAGACCACTCCTTTTCGCATTTCGACACAATTACAGGATCTTGGTCTTCGCAAGCTACAAAGAAAACAAAAAGGATAAAGTAGTCTTAATGTCAAGAAGGTGGCGTTGCTTGGAAACTGTTATCCAAAATGGCAACAGAAACGTGACACTCATCATTAACTCGTTTCTACTGTCTCTCTCCCAACCGTCCCCCCTCCCCCTCCGAGACAAAAAAGAGGAAAGGGATATACAGAAAAAATCAGGATACTAAGTTGATACAACTAAAGAAAGTTGGTGAAGTTTGAGCTCAAGCCTGTAACAACTGTTTTTCAACTTTTCATGGCCCTCGAAACTTATCCAATATAAAGCCATGGTAACTTAACGACTGGTCAAAAGTCGATTGATCATATTGCATATTTATTGCCTGAATAATCACTCAGGCTTAATTAACATTTGCAGAATTATTAAATAAAGATCCTCCCGAGGATTGGTACATATTTCTTATAGAATGATATATGGTGGCTTAAGTTTTCAGCTGCTAATTTGGACAAGAGCAATCCATTTGAAATAATCAAATAACATTTATATTTCTCTTATTACCACCTGAAGGCTGATCTTCTTCAACTTTGTACGCGAAGTTAACGTCTTTCGCACCCGCACAGCTCGATGAAACTCCGGCGTATGGCAAAAAGTCTTGACAGAAGCAGGAATTTGATTGGCCATGAGAATTGTAGGCAACATCCGGGTTCTCACCAGCCCAGCACTCTGCCCAAAATTGAATTCCGAAATATACGTAACCATCAGTGGTGCTCTTGTTCGCGCTTGTGCACACAAAACATTTTTGTCAACCTTGATTGAAAGTAAATGGTATTGTTTCAGAAAGAAAATTTGACTGTATTTTCAGTTGAATAAAGCTTTCGATAGCAGGGCGGAAGGACAGACCTACCGCAGGGAATCACGGGTGGCAAAGTTAAGTGAAAATGTCCGGTCCAGCACCAAATTAGAAGCACAGATTTTATGGCAACTTCTTATTGTCTGTTAAACACCAGATACCTTGCAAATCGTGCCATTCTTTCACGTGAGGAACGACTTAGGACAATTGAATAGACGATATGATATTTTTCTGAACTATCTGTTACTTACCGTTCTAGAAATTCGTTCCAGTTTTGCCAATCGATATTTTCCTCTGGTCACGAAGCATGTTTCTAAATGGTCGACGTTTATCTGCATAACATCCTACCTTGCCGTAAGAAATTCCACATTTTTGAAGCGCTGCACAGAAGAGAAGAACAATATCAGATTAGTACATACTACCCTGGTAAATTAGTGTTTTTTACGCTTGCTGATTGGCTGGTTCGGAAGTGATTAGCAAGTACCATTCAACTCTGAGCAGCCGAAGAGACAAAATGGCGCTTAAAAATGGCAATCAATTTCCTACCTTTTTTCATATTTACAGAAATAACCTATTTTTTGGGGGGGGAGGGGGGTTTCTGCGTATTATATACTAAAGCAATCATTTACCTCATTATCGGTGAAAGTGGTGGATAATTATCTCGCCACTTCGCGACTCAGTTAATATCCACCACTATTCAACTCCACTTTGGTGAATAATTGTCAAGTATTAAAATTTTCAACCAATCAGAAATCCGGAAAGGGGATACAGGCGTCCTTCAAATCAATAGAGATTACTCGTGTCTGTAAGAAGTCTTAATAACCTCCTAATAACGTTCATCTCATGCAGAAACAATTTTAAAGATTAACGCATTTGAGTTCTAAAAAGTAAAGGTATTTAGCAGGTGATTTGATACGATTTACATATATTACTTTCGATTCAGTTTTATTCAGACTCTTCGACAATGAAATAAGTAGAATTTTCTCCTTCTCGAATTTTTCTAAGAACAAAAGAAAATGCTCAGGTTAGGAAGCTGTGAAATATTCAATCATTAAAAGGCCAGGTATACCTTAGAAGTAAACACAAAAGTAAGGGTTTGATGGAAAAGAAATTTACCTGAGTTTGTGCCTCTGCTATAAAGGATCACCAACAAAATGACAAATGATAATTATACAGCGAACGTAAAGTTAGCGTTGGCCATGGCAAGAAGATA
Source organism: Stylophora pistillata (assembly GCF_964205215.1). NCBI lineage: Eukaryota > Metazoa > Cnidaria > Anthozoa > Scleractinia > Pocilloporidae > Stylophora > Stylophora pistillata. The sequence goes on along the minus strand of NC_142521.1, from coordinate 10,761,216 downwards.
TCTTAAAGCCGTTAGGAGATCAGAATCAATAATGAAAGTTTGTTCACAAAATGAATATTTTCAAAAAAGTACTCTTTTTCATCATTGTTAAGGTGGCTGAACACAGTTTTTGATACCTTCGTTTCTTTCACCATTTTCTCTAAAACCCTTGATCTCTCGGTCGCCAAAATTGGCAGCAAGCAAGTTAACAACACAAACTTTGTTTTTTCGATAGTTTGGCTGACGTATGTGCTGTTGCCATGGCGACATAATAGATATAAATGAGCAATTAAAATCGGTTTTGTTTCTTTGTAGAAAATCTAGTCATTAGATTTTCTTTATAATCTGCATGCAGCGAGCTAGTAACGATACTCGCAAGGTAACACCATTTTGCTAACAATTTAATAGAGAGATCTTTGATTATCCCTTGTTGAAGGTTTAATCGATTTTCTAGGATTTCCTTTGTTTAATACATACTTTTGTTCTTGGGCCATCGTAATTTGATCAAAAATAAGACACAAACAGCAGTGATAAACAGAGTGAACTTGCACATTTTATGACTTGACGTTTCGTATGTACTCAACATACATTTTCAAAAGTAACCGTTCAAATTTAAAACAGCTATGTATATATATAACTAAGGTGAGGGGACTGGAACCAAGATTAAGCGAAAAACTTAATAAATAAACAATAACACTAGAGCAGATTAATAAAGCAACAGCTTTTTACTTCAGACGTTCACGTTGAAAGCTGGCTCAAGTTCTTGAATAAGTAAGGACTCTTTGATTTTACAATGGTAGTCTGTTTTGTCCTTCGCCAAAATATCAAAATTCATGATTTCCAGTTTGAGCACTCTGGCATGGCTAAACGGTACCACGTGTGTGGAATCGTTTGAGGTAAGCATATCAGTTCGCCTCCGCCTAGTTTTTAGCACTATACTGAGGAAGTCCAGTAGGCCGAAACAGTACTGTCTGGGTTACACTTAATGAAACAATCATCGCTAAAATCAAAGCCCGAATTCGCTCTCGCATCAGCGCCGCTTTCAATTTTGCTCCGCGCGCGATTCTCGCTACTTTGTGGACTCACCGGAGCGTTCAGTGTACATACGAAAACCAGACCCTTACACTCAAAATTTGATCCCCTCGCCCTGATGGGGTTTTTTTAATTGAAGTACTCCACAGGACCCCCAGCCCCCCTGGAACACTTTGATAAATCTTGTATACCTACGATTTGTAATCACTCCCGCTAGCCTTACAGCACAGCGGTTTTTCGCTTTTCAAGTTTCATTGACATAACTTCCCCTGATTTCTTGTGATTCCAATCACCATAGCTAAATCATTTAATCATCTTCAATCAAATTAACAATCACTGTATATAACAACAACTTGTAAATAAAATTTGATCTGACAAAAATAAGTACTGTCTGCAGTTATATATCCATACGTATATATTGATATCTTTTTATTTATACTTATTATGTATATAGATTTTTTTGAATTTTTATTTTCTAGGTGAAAACGAAATTTTTAGGCGCGTTCAGCCACCCAAGAAACAGACGATTTCGTTTAAATTGAGGAGAACACCAAATGGCAGTGAAAATGTATGATCGTGGCGTTCCTAATCCAGAATTAAATGAATAAAAGTGGCTCAAAGTGGAGTACAATCTTTCAGGAAAGAGTTGTGTTAATAGCGAGACAAGGAAAGGAACTACTTGCAAAAGCATTCAACCCTCTGCGGCATCCTAGATCTACTGAGAGTCTTGATCAAATTGACCAAATTAATTTATTCCATCCGTGCATGCGTAGTCGAGGGTTGGGTAGACATTTCCTGCGATTTCAGAACAGGCTCAAACTTGTTATACACACCCACTCTTACCTGGCTACTTAAATAGGGGAACTCTCGTCTGCGAAAGATCCAAAGTTTATTTAAACGTTATTCTGACGATTGGTGACCTTTTAATTGCATTTTCTAAGAACCCTAATTGAACAGTAGAAAAGAAAACTTCAATCCAATTATAAGAGTTCAACGAAGTACTGCGCAAGTCATTTGATTTTGTTCTCTCTCCGCAGCCGATTCAGCGGAGAAGCCTATTCTCGATGTTGTCGGGCTGAGCATCAGGACTTTTCTTTCCCGTCTTTTTCTACTCAAGGAAGTGCTCGGCACTCTTCTCGATTGCACTGGAAAACAGATGGCAGCCTTTCTTTTCTTCAAGGTCACCCTAACGATAAAACCATCCTTAGTGTCTTTAACAAAATATAAGTTCTGTCACTGAATTACGAAAAGTAAGTCTACAACGCTTATCTGGAAAAGTCTAAATTTATGCAGTAAAAATAGCTTATAATGATTGACATGGTCAAATGTTTGGCGAATTTACGGTCCCACCAGTTTACAAAACGCAGACATTTTTGTTTACGAAAAACACAGCCATAGAGGCTTATTACTACTGCAGTCTTCAAGTGCCTCATGCAGATTGTGTTTCTATGGGGCTGATCTTTGGAAAATTTTAATCCAATTAGCTATAGAGGTGATGAGGAATTAAGTAAAACGTTGCCAGATTTTAATTCTTACGATTTTTACGATTTTTTCACGTCTAAAACATAAGCCTACAGAAATTTCTTGTTAGGGTGAAAAATTTTTGAAACTCCTCTAATTTGCCAAGTTTTATAATCGTCTCTGAATTGGCGAGGAATGGTTAAACTCTTGAGAATTTTAAGTGTACCAGTTACATCTATTTTTTTAACAATTCGCTTGCGGTTGACGTAGTGAACAAACCCAGCACAGTGTGTTCCGGAAGCTGCCAAGTAATAGTTTCTTGGTAGTTTGGAAAATATGGAATGCTGGAATTCAGAACCGGAACCGGAATACTTGGAATACCCGGAATTCCCGGAATGACCGAAAAGTAACAAATTAAAAAAAATAAAAGTAAATAAATAAGAACATTCATGATTAAAAATTAATGGTAAATTCTTAATACGAAAATTTTCTCTGGGGGTCCCGGAAAAAAACACTTACCGGCACTGTTCATGGAGATGCACGTATTAGAATTTAAAAAAGTCTGCGTCAGGCCAGTAGCCCATACAGCCTAAGCGACGAAATATTTCTACTTTCCCTTCCCCCTGGATGGGATGCTAGACTATCACATGGTTACCCCCCGTTTTAAATTCGCCTCCACCCATTTACACGCCTATAGGATGTCTAGCCAGGGCGCCATGACCATTAGGCCTGGACGCTTTTCCAGCTGCAGAAGATTAAACAAATGCAATATTTCCAATTAGTTTAAAAAATCTCCAAACTATTACAAAGTAATACTCTATCTTAAATAATTATTAACCACACATTGGGAGCTATCAAAGCAGCTACCATCAAGACCAGCCGTCTACAGTTAAAATTGAAATTACATATATGAATGTTATTTTACTATTTTTATTTATTTTATTTATTTTTAACACTACAGTCAATTAACCGTAAATTATCTTACTAGGTATTACATCTTTTCTTACTTACCATAAATTCACAAGTTTGTTATTATTATTATTTAAATTTTGTAGATACACTTTAGTTTGTAGGTCCATATCAGCTTTTTAGCTGCCTTTTATCCATCTACGTGACAAATAAAGTATGTATACGTTAGAATGTATGTATGTATGAGAGATCGTCAGTTACTCGACACCTTTTCGCGTCTATTATAAATACCTTGAATATATACCTTTAAACATATATCTTGTACTGATGGATTTTTCTAAACAAGGTATTTATAATAGACGCGAAAAGGTGTCGAGTAACTGACGATCTCTCAATTTTAACTGTAGACGGCTGGTCTTAATGGTAGCTGCTTTGAAAGCTCCCATTGTGTGGTTAATAATTATTTAAGGTAGAGTATTAATTTGTAATAGTTCGGAGCTTTTTACAATTGAACTATTAAACTAATTGGAAATATTGCATTTGTTTAAACTTCTGCAATGGTTCCGACTGGAAAAGCGTCCAGGCATAATGGTCATGGCGCCCTGGCTAGACATCCTATAGGCGTGTAAATGGGTGGAGGCGAATTTAAAACGAGGAGTAACCATGTGATAGTCTAGCATCCCATCCAGGGGGAAGGGAAAGTAGAAATATTTCGTCGCTTAGGCTGTATGGGCTACTGGCCTGACGCAGACTTTTTTAAATTCTAATACGTGCATCTCCATGAAAAGTGCCGGCAAGTGTTTTTTTTTCGGGACCCTCAGAGACAATTTTCGTATTGAATCATTTAATTAAGTTCTGAACTTACCATTAATTTTTAATCATCAGTGTTCTTATTTATTTATTTATTTACTTTTTTTTTAAATTTGTTACTTTTCGGTCATTCCGGGAATTCCGGGAATTCCGGTTCCGAATTCCGGTTCCGAATTCCGGTTCCGAATTCCGGCATTCTATCTTTTCCAAACTACCTAGTTTCTTTCCGTTGGCAGTTCAAAATTTGTGATAAGGTTGCCGATTGACTATAATTTGGGAGGCAGACTGAAAATAAAAAAGGAAACAATAAACGCCAATTAAATCAAATTTGATCAAGTTAGGTTATTTTGAGACTCAAAACATGACTTAGAACGGAAATGGTGAGAGACGTGCATATAGATCGTTTTCACTCACGTGACCAAAACCCTGACAACTGTTGCTACGCCGCCATAATTGTGTACAGATATCGCATGCAAATCTACTGCGTCCTTTGAAAGAAGATGGTTTTGTGCTTGATTGTCGGCTGTGAAAATAGAAGTGGAAGGGATAAAGGATTATATTTTGCCAAAGTACCTTCGATAATGGAAAACAAGGAAAAGAAGCCAGAGAATTGTCAGCAGAAAGAAGATCGCGCTAGATTTCTGCTATTAGCAGAGACGATCTCACCGATACCATATTGGAAAACGATCGCATGCGTGAGAAACACTTTGTTTCTGGAAAGGCCGCAAAATCATGGGATAAATTTAACATTGACTGGGTCTCAACTCTTAATTTAGGACATAATAAGGAGACTGGCCGTACGGATCGAGAACAAACAGCAATTACAAGTAAGAGGGCGAGGGAACGCGAATTCGTGAAGAAGCCGGCGTTTGCCAAGAGGGTGAAAGTACTAGAGTCTGAGAGGGAGGAGAAGTTTTTCAAATTTAGCGAAACGGGGCAGCAAAGTTTAGATTTAAACTTCGAAGGTAGCGAAGCAGAAAGTCTAGAGAAGCCCACAGAGAAAGGCACACAAACTGACTCAAGAGTGTTTGTTGACGTCGGCACGCAATCGGAAGAGTTTGACTACCATTTATCTTCGTCCACGCTTCTACGTAAAATAAAACGCTTGCAATATGCGGGCATGACTCAGCTAGTCCGGCCTTACAACCTACGCAATGAGTGGATAAAATTGTCCCCTCCTTTTCTGCTATAATCCAGATAGGGATCAAAGAGTCATTCATTCTCTACGAATGTCTCCCCTTGGCTAACACAACAAATTTGTTTGCGACTATGTGGCCTTTTACGCTGGCTATAAATCCCGAAACCATCTGATTGTAGGCTTTCAAGCTTCGGAAAGCCTTAAACTGTTGTTGCGTGTAGAAGCTCGTCTCCAAAACCAGATAGAAAAGGAGATCTGTAGATTCAACTGGGGGCAAGCAGTCTGGTTGAAAATTCTTACTCTGAATAAGGACGGGATCGATTCCAATCGCCGAAATTTTTTCCAAATAACGTTGTCCTACTTCTTGGCGTACTCAGAAAGAGGAGGATGGATACTGATAGTAGTATTGGTACTTAATTTTGCTTCCGTTGCTGTAGTATTAATTTTTACAGGCAGAAATTGTTGATGTGCTTATTATTTGCATATATAATATTACCCTGGGTTATACACAAATATGGCGACCGGAAATGATGTGACGTCACGTGAAAACGATCTCTGAGCAGATGCCTCTAGTGTTTTCTGGAAGTTTCAGCGACATTTTAATATCGATGAAATGCTAGGTACACCTCTCGCCTTCAGCTTTTAACCGTTTTTACGCAAAATTTGGAACAGCTGCATTAATTTGGGCAAAGGACTTTTGATTTGTCCATTTTTCTTCACGTTTTGAAAAAAAAAAAAGGAATTCACAAAAATAACGAAAATCAGAATTTATTTTTCCGGTTTGCAGTTGCCGTTAAGTTGATTACGCGGAATCTCTGGCCAACTGTTTTGGGAAGGTGCAGCTAGGTTTAGTGGCTGAAAACCACTTTATTTCAGACTAAACGAAT